>NC_066563.1:10981629-10996629 GCF_024679095.1 Eriocheir sinensis
AAATGAATGTAATTAAATAACTGGATAATCCAATAAGGTCATATAGTGTTAAGATTGTTTCGTTTTGAGGATAATAACAAAGATTTTGTATAAATACCACGACACTTGACAACGTTGTATTCCGACGTTCTCATGTGTCGTGGTATTTACACAAAATATTTGTTATTATCCTAAAAACGAAACAATCTTAACACTATATGACTTTATTGGATTATCCAGTTATTTAATTACATTCATTTAAAGGTAGTAAATAACTGACATATGAGAGGAGGCGAGAGGGTCGTGCGGTCATCTTCATCTTTGCGTTTTAATGATAGCCTAGTCAAGAATATTATCAACCTACTACTACTACTACTAATAATAATTCTGTTTAGCCGGTCAGTAAATTTATTAGTATTTATATCCAAAACAACCATTCGCTAACAATCTCTCAGTCGCTTGTTTGGCTTTCTAAACGCGAAAAGAAAAAAAAAAGTTACTCGCAGGTGTACAGACTTGCAACTTACATGCTAAAACGCGAACGTGTACATTACTGAGAATAATAAATCATCTCTTTCATTTCCCTTTTTACGTGATAGAAATAAGATAAATTGCGCAGGTGTTCATTGTGGCGCTGTTACCAAACAACCCAATTAATCAATCATTCGCAGGTGCTCAGACGCCCAAATCACTTGCCAAAACACCCTCTTAGCTAACTATATCAAGTCTAAATAAAGATAAAGTTTTAAAAAGCATATAAATAACCCGCAACTCAGACAATTACTCGTGGACTGCATTCACTTAGACTCCCCCAAAATCGCTCGTTGATACACGCAATGAACAAACAATATCAAGTCTAAAGCAAGAATAAAACCGTATATAAATAACCCGCTTGTCAGACGGTTACTCGTGTATTGCATTCCCATAGAGTTGCGTGGCGGCAAGGTGACGGGGGCAGGAGTGGGCGGGGCGGGGCGGTGGGTGGAGGGGGGCAGCGGCGGGGGACAACGTGTGGGTCAGGAGGGCAGCGGGGGCGGGCAGGAGTGGGAGGATGAGAATAGGGTCTGGTGGAGAGAGGAGAGCTGGAGAGGCGAGTCAGTGTGTGCGGGGCAGCGGCGGTGTGAAGGTAGGCTGTTAGTGCCGCAACTCGTGTGCCGTGTGACTGAGCGTGGCGGAGGGGTCATGTAAGCCGCCCTGCCACCCAAACCAGCGCCCTCGTCTCCTGCCTGCCTCTCGTGGTGGTGGTGGTGTTCTCAGTGCGGTGATGTTGCGTCCGTGATGGATTTGTATACACGTTTGATGGCCTAAGGGTCGTATTTTAAAACATTTCGTCGCCCAAGTTCACATATTTGACATGGCTTTCGTAGGAGCTGTAGGCCTTTCCAGGGGTAGTTTTATGACCCTGGTGGTAGTTTGACCCTTCTTCTGTGCCATGAACCTTAAAAAAAACACTCATGAAAATTCGATTGATCCCCTATTTGACCTTTAGAAATAGTTGATGTGAGAAGCGATGGTGTCTTAAAGACCCCTAAGTATTACATGCTTAGTATCGGTAAAGGGCAAAGACGTAGTGCTGCTGTGCTTGTGATGTGTTGGGGTCGGGGTGAGGCGGAAACGTGACGCATATTTCGGGGACTGGTCTGTAGAAAAAGGCAAGCTATGATTATTTATTCATTAATCTGAAGTTATGTCACGAGTTAAACCTTACTAACACAGATTTTGAAGGCGTGTCTCACTCATATTTTTTGTAGTTTTGAAGCTGAAACGCGGAGTGGAAAAAAATATATATATTGAAGAATTGGATAAAGTTGTATGTCACTTTAATTTATTATTTTCTCTATTTTAAACGTGGCTTTCGAAGACGTGCACGCGGAAGATTAATACGTTGTTTTTGATTTGTCTGAAGCTGAAATGGAAAGTGAAATAATAATGAAAATAATAACAGTAATAAAAAAACAGCAATATAATAATAATAATAATAATAATAATAATAATAATAATAATGATAATTAAAGCAGACGGTACATTGTTTATTTATATATTTCCTCCTATTTATTTTAAGCTTCTGCTGAGGCCACATTCGAGAACATGTTTACCAGACAAGTACTACAAGGTGTGTCTATATAATTAAACCTGAAAGGCAAAGTATAAAAAAAAGAAAAGAATACATCTGTTCTGTCCATTCGTTTCGCCTACTCACTTTCTTTTATTTCGTGTTTGTCTCTGTAACGGAGTATCATTGTTCAGTCACGTGGCCTTTCGTAAGCAAGATAATGAAACAACCGAGGGAAAAAGAGGTTAATAAATAAATTCCTGAGTGGATTATGCATGTCACGCTCTCATGAGTGTAAGCAATGACTAGACATACACACACACACACACACACGATGACACCACAACACTGCACTCAACACAATCGTTACAAACCAGCATCACACACACAGACACCACCACCACCACCACAGACAAACAAACAAACACACACTCACTCTCACCGTCGCCAGTTATAACACCATGGAGTGGAATGTCAAACCCACGCGTCCCTCAAGAGTGTCAGGGAAATAAATTAATGGGAGATCAGGAGGCGGCTTCGCGGGGCTCATGTGATCACCTCGCCTAGTCCAGCCAACCCTCGGGCGACGTGTTGTTTTTCCTTAAGGGGGAATGTAGCGGCGTGTTGTTTTTCCTTAAGGGGGGGATGTGGAACCCGGGCACTTTTCAAACATTTCGGTGCCTACACACATACACATTTGTTAAGGCATTCGTATAGGTTGTAGGTATCGCCATGGGTAGTTTTATGAGCCTATTAACAAGATTTCTGCACCGTGAACATGAAAAGACTAGTGAGAACCCTATTAATCTCCTTTATGGCCTTTGAAAATTGGAGAGAGAGAGAGAGAGAGAGAGAGAGAGAGAGAGAGAGAGAGAGAGAGAGAGAGAGAGAGAGAGAGAGAAAGCGTTAGGTAATGTGAATCCTAAGTTATTGAAGTGACGAAGCATTCTGCAAACTGTGTCATACTGGAAGGTTGTGTGTGTGTGTGTGTGTGTGTGTGTGTGTGTGTGTGTGTGTGTGTGTGTGTGTGTGTGTGTGTGTGTGTGTGCTCCCCCATCCCCCAGTAACAGCAAAGGGCCAAAGTTCAACTATTTTAATACGTCAACAAAGCTTCGTATTAATATCGAGTGGAGTTTTCGATCGGGGAGATAACCAAAAAATCAAGCAATTATTTTTTTCATTACAGACGCCCAATTATGATCCGGAGAAGATAGATAATTCCGGGTTCTGGTTAGGGATTGAAACAGCAACATGTGATTATTAGGGAGGATCCGATGACTAATAACTAATTAACTAACTCTCTCTCTCTCTCTCTCTCTCTCTCTCTCTCTCTCTCTCTCTCTCTCTCTCTCTCTCTCTCTCTCTCTCTCTCTCTCTCTCTCTTTCAAGATGGTCGTGGGAAGGGTTCTGAATCCGAAATATAAACTCAAAAGATCAAACAACGAAAGCACAGCGGCACGAATTAATGAAGAAAACGCAGAGAAAATTACTTAATGGCCACACGGAATTAACGTTGTTGCTCTTAGGGGCGCAAAGCGAAAGGGAAACATGAGAAGAAAAACACATAAGCAAGCATATTTTTTCTTGCATTCCAACGTGGGAAGCGCTTAAGGCAAAACAAAGAGGAGATAAAAAAAGTCCGCTCTACTCTATTTAGGAGCAGTAAGTAGCATTTTTTTTTTCATTATTGTTTTCTTTTTTTTACGCCCTTGCACTGTCTCCTCTGCTGTAAAAATAAAATGCTCTGGTCCCGTAGAATACTGCTAGAAGATGCCAAAAGGATGCTCTGATTAGGTTACTAGAGAAAGGAGAAAACAAAAATAAAGCTCCCTGTACACTGCTCATGTAAAATAATGTTATAAGATGCCAGAAGGATGATCTATTTCCGTCAGTTCCAAGAGAAAGGAATGAAAAGAAAGGTTGGAAAGTAAGCAATGGGGAGGAAGTTAAGATGTAAAACTGTATCTCGAGTTACGCAGATCGTAGAAAGAGCGTCGTAAGAGGGTCGTAAATCACTTGACTGTTTTGCCTTTATCATGCACGTTTACCTCGAGTCGTGAAAATCTCAGCAACGACGTAAACAATGCTATTATGTTACCGAGCTGAGGAGAGAAACAAAAGAAGCTTATGTCCCAGAAATGTTAGTTTTTACACCTTTTTTCTGTTGTTTCTATTATCTTTTTTATTCTGATCACTTCATCCTATTCTTTATTAGCTTGTTGGAACTTACGATACTGTACTGATCTGAAGAGACTAGTTACTCTCCCTGGAATGTTACTTTCTATATTGTTTCACTTATCTCGTTTCTATCCCGTTTTCTGATTTATTTTTATTTTTTGTGATGGAACTTGATACTGTTACCTGTACCTTAAAGTTTCTCTGCCCGGAATGTTACTTTCTATATTGTTTCACTTATCTAGTTTCTATCCCGTTTTCTGATTTATTTTTATTTTTTGTGATGGAACTTGATACTGTTACCTGTACCTTAAAGTTACTCTGCCCGGAATGTTACTTTCTTTATTGTTTCACTTATTGCGTCTAGTTTCTATCCTGTTTTCTAATCTTTTTTATTATTTTTGTGATGGAACTTTTGATGCTGTTACCTACCTTGAAGTTACTTTGTGCCAGCAATGTTCCTTTTTTATATTTTCACTTATTTAATGTTTCTTTTTCTAATTTTATTCTCCTTATTGTGTCTTCTAGTGAGGGATCTTATAATATACTGACATAAGACTTAAGTTCCTCTTGCCCGGATCTTCCTGTCTATTCTTTCACTATTTATTTTTCTATTTGACTTGTATAAACGAATTCCTGATAGTGACACATGATAAGAACCACATTACTCTTTCCGGAATGTTCTCGTTTCATTGTTTAGCTTACACTCCTCTCTTTATTTCAATCTGCATCTAAATATAGCAACTGTCACTGCTATATTTTCACGTCTCTGTGTATTTGACTCGTAAGCAAACAAACCTGTGATCTTCCTGGCGCTAACCTGTCATGGAGAGGAGCGAGTTACTCCTCCGGGGATGTCGCTTTTTCATACCCTCGCTCATTTCTTCTATTTCTATTTGTCTCGTAATGGAACTCCTGCAAGCGACAGCCGTGGGTGGGGGCGGGAGGTGGGGGTCGTGTCCTCAGGCAGAGCTCGAGGGAAGGGGTCCAGGGGGGGGGGTAGGGGGGCAGTGACGGGCACCAGGGAGCAGATGGTAAAGCTCTCCCACACTGCTACTGGTCTTGGTCTGCCTGTTTAGGTCCGTGCCCTCATTACCCTCTGTGTGTGTGTGTGTGTGTGTGTGTGTGTGTGTGTGTGTGTTGAATTCTATGCCCCCCATGTAACGTTTGTGTGTCTTGTGTGTGTGTGTGTGTGTGTGTGTGTGTGTGTATGCTCGTCTCTCTCTCTCTCTCTCTCTCTCTCTCTCTCATCCACATTCTTATCCACGTGAGGGTCGCATGCTCTCCCGTTTATATCTGTTTTTACAGCATAATTTATTCCTCCCAAGAGTACTAAACTGTAGCAGCACAATATTATTAGACTCGTGCTCGGGAATCTCGGGCCATCAACACTTCGTTAAAAGGCTCTTCGGGCGTCATTAGTTTCCGCTTGTTAAGTCACGTTTAGGGGAGTGAGGCAAAGGGGCGACCAGCGACACCCTCATTAATATAACAATGGTGTAGATTAACGGAGGAGGAGGAGGAGGAGGAAGAGGAAGAGGAAGAGGAAGAGGAAGAGGAGGAGGAGGAGGAGGAGGAGAAAGCGGAGGACGAAAGATAAGGAGAAGGATGTGAACGAGGAGGACGAGGTAGGAGCAGGACAAGGAGGAGGGAGACGAGACGAAGAAGGATGAGGAGCAGGAACAGGTCACCACTCCGTCCAGGCGCCAGCAGGGGGGTGAGGGCAGCCAACCCGACCACCTTATTAGTTTATGAGGACCGTAGAGAGTGAGGGTTCAGGGAAGGCGATCGCATGCATATTACTATCGCGTGGCCCGTTGTACCGTTAATGAGGGTTTTAATCGCCTGTAAGATCCTCCTCATGTGTCTCCTGCGTTTTTATGGATGCGGTCCGATGCTGCGGAGTCGTGGCGGGCTATCTGAACGTTAATCTCGCCCGCTCACTGGGTTATAACTCGGTCTGGCGTTTAATAGACTGCATTACCCTCGAGGGACCCTGGCGTGCATCAAGGCGGATAAAAGACACATTGTATCGTGCAGGGTCCGGCCGGGAAGCACCGAGTGGCATTTCTTTTGGGGGTGAGAGGTTCCCGGCTGAATGGTGCTGTTGTGTGGCGCTGCCGTGCATGACTCGTAAAGCTGAGGCTGCACAAAGGGGGACAGGCGAGGGGTCAGTATGCAGGTAGGGAGGGAGACAAGCAGGCAGGAAAGCAGGGTTGTGGGTTGAGGTTTGCAGGTGGCAGGGAACTTCAGCCTGGCGCGCCGCATGCAAGCCTACTACCGAGTTTGCCTTGACCTGGTTCTTGGCCCCTGCGGGATTCGATCGTGTATGAGCTCTTAGCCATGGTACGCACGTATATGCATGGCCTTGCCTGCGCTGCGCCTCTTACATTGTTGCAACGCGTAAACAAAACGATGGTATGTTTCGCCTCCGCTACGACAGACACACTTAAACGTTGCGTCTTCTATACATTGTCCTCCATTTTCTTCCTTACTTCGTCTTTTTGTGTCATTTTTCGTAGTTATTGTATCGAAAATAAATACACGTTGTTTACTTTGCCTCGGTGTATACTAAATCCTTCCTCACTTTCTTCTCTCCTTTTTTTCTCCTCTTTTCCCATGCACCCAACTCCTATCTTCCTCTCCTCCTCCTTCCATGCACCCTTCTTCTCTTCTTCCATACACCCAACTCCCTCCTTCCTTCCTCTTCTCTCCCATGCACCCAACTCCTATCTTTCTCTCTTCCTTCTATGCACCCTTCTTCTCTTCTTCCATACACCCAACTCCCTCCTTCCTTCCTCTTCTCTCCCATGCACCCAACTCCTTCCTTCCTTTCTTTCTTCCTTTCCTCTCCTTCTATTCACTCAACTCCTTCCTTTCTTTCTTCCTTTCCTCTCCTTCCTTTCACCCAACTTCTACCTTCCTCTCCTCCTCCTCCCATGCACCCTTCTTCTCTCCTTCCATACACCCAACTCCCTCCTTCTTCCTTCCTCTTCTTTCCCTTGCACCCAACTCCTTCCTTCCTTTCTTTCTTCCTTTCCTCTCCTTCTATTCACTCAACTCCTTCCTTCCTTTCTTTCTTTCTTTCCTCTCCTTCCATTCACTCAACTCCTTCCTTCCTTTCTTTCTTCCTTTCCTCTCCTTCTATTCACTCAACTTCTTCCTTCATTTCTCCCTTCCTCTCCTCTTATGTACTCAACTCTTTCCTTCCTCTCTCCCTTCCTCTACTCTCCTCCCATGCACCTCTCCCTTTCTTCCTTCCCTGACCTCCCACGTACCCAAACTCCTTCCTTCCTTCCTGACTTCCTTTTTCGCCTGCCTGCGTCGTGTCGCCTCATTGTCGCCGCCAAAACAAACACGCATCGCCTCCTGTCCCCTGATCCAATGCGCCCAACTCCTTCATTCCTTTCGTCCTGTCGCGCCATTGTCCCGCCATCGGCCCACCCTCAGACACGCCCCCCGACACGGTGTCACAGGAATGCCGCCGCCAATTACTACCCCTGTATCTGTCGTGTCCCGTAGAATTAACACTAATGATGGCGAGATACGAGTGCCTTCATACCCCTGGCCGTCTGTGGGGAAGGCTCGCTCGCTGGTCGTCTGTGTTTTCTTTGCGGTTCCCCTTCCAGCTTTCCATTCTCTTCCTTATTGGTCTCGTTCGGTGCAGTAACTCTAGCTTCGACTTCTCCTTCCGTGACCTCGCGCCTTTTACATAGATAGTCACTGGTGTTTAATGTGTCTGGGGAATATCTGTCCGTGCGTATTTTTTTTTCAATGTGTAGTTACCGTGTTTACGTCTAGGGTGGTGGTGCTTGTGGTGGTCGGTGGCCTGATAAATTGAGGTGTTTCTATTGTTTCCTTCATGCATATATAGGTTAGACACGCCCACTTTTCTTATTTAACCATCTCTCTCTCTCTCTCTCTCTCTCTCTCTCTCTCTCTCTCTCTCTCTCTCTCTCTCTCTCTCTCTCTCTCTCTCTCTCTCTCTCTCTCATGGGGTCTGTGTGGTCTGATTTTCTATCTATGTAAATCTCTCTCTCTCTCTCTCTCTCTCTCTCTCTCTCTCTCTCTCTCTCTCTCTCTCTCTCTCTCTCTCTCTCTCCCATGGGGTCTGTGTGGTCTGATTTTCTATCTATGTAAATCTCTCTCTCTCTCTCTCTCTCTCTCTCTCTATCTATGTATCTCCCCCCTTCTCCCTCTCCCTCTCATTACACCATACCATCCTTGCCCTGCACAACATGTATATTCCTCCGCCTCACCGTCCTGTCAAAGTCTAGCCTAAGGGGTGATGGGTACTTCAGCATCTCGACAGCCACCTCATAGGACGCCACCTCACGATTATTGGGTAAAAACTTGCGTACGCTGGCTAGGAATTTAGGAGGCAGACGGCAAGGACGAGGAGGAGGCAAGCGAGTTGGTAGTCTGGAAAAAAAAAGACGGAAAAAAAAGATATAGGCAGATGCAAAGAGTGGGGATGAGGGTGTGTCTTCGTATGATTGTTGTTGTTGTTGATGGGGTTGTAATGAAATAGGAAACGGGTTAGAAGGCGGACGGGGAGGAGGAGAGCGAGTTGGTATCCTGGAAAAGATACTGAAAAAAATATATATGCAAAGTAAAGGTGATGGGTCTTCGTACGCTGTTGTTGGGGCTATAATCAAGTAGGAAACTGGTTATATATGTGTACTAAATCGCATCACAGCAGATCTATAGGCTTACGCAGTGCACAACGGTTCCAGATTGTCGTACTCAGAGCATAGTATTTACCGGTTTCTGACGCCTAACTATTGCCAAGAAACATCAGGAACTAACTATTTTAACGATAAATATAAATGAATCTAGTTATTGGGGCCCAGGTGACAGATTTGGGTTGGAAGTTGGTAAATATGAGGCTGAGTACGACACTCTGGTAGTTTTTTGGGCCGGAAGTTGGTAAATGTGAGGCTGAGTACGACAATCTGGTAGTTATAGGGTCAGAAGTTGGTAAATGTGAGGCTGAGTACGACAATTTGGCAGTTTTGGGGCCGGAAGTTGGTAAATGTGAGGCTGAGTACGACAATCTGGGAGTTATGGGGTCGGAAGTTGGTAAATATAAGGCTGAGTACGACAATCTGGGAGTTATGGGGTCGGAAGTTGGTAAATGTGAGGCTGAGTACGACAATCTGGCAGTTTTGGGGTCGGAAGTTGGTAAATGTGAGGCTGAGTACGACAATCTGGCAGTTTTTGGGCCGGAAGTTGGTAAATGTGAGGCTGAGTACGACAATCTGGCAGTTTTTGGGCCGGAAGTTGGTAAATGTGAGGCTGAGTACGACAATCTGGTAGTTTTTTGGGCCGGAAGTTGGTAAATGTGAGGCTGAGTACGACAATCTGGCAGTTTTTTGGGTCGGAAGTTGGTAAATGTGAGGCTGAGTACGACAATCTGGCAGTTATGGGGTCGGAGGTTGGTAAATATGAGGCTGAGTACGACAATCTGGCAGTTTTTGGGCCGGAAGTTGGTAAATGTGAGGCTGAGTACGACAATCTGGCAGTTTTTGGGCCGGAAGTTGGTAAATGTGAGGCTGAGTACGACAATCTGGCAGTTTTTGGGCCGGAAGTTGGTAAATATGAGGCTGAGTACGACAATCTGGCAGTTTTGGGTCGGAAGTTGGTAAATGTGAGGCTGAGTACGACAATCTGGCAGTTTTGGGGTTGGAAGTTGGTAAATGTGAGGCTGAGTACGACAATCTGGCAGTTTTGGGGTCGGAAGTTGGTAAATGTGAGGCTGAGTACGACAATCTGGCAGTTTTTGGGCCGGAAGTTGGTAAATGTGAGGCTGAGTACAACAATCTGGCAGTTTTTGGGCCGGAAGTTGGTAAATATGAGGCTGAGTACGACAATCTGGCAGTTATGGGGCCGGAAGTTGGTAAATATGAGGCTGAGTACGACAATCTGGCAGTTATGGGGCCGGAAGTTGGTAAATGTGAGGCTGAGTACGACAATCTGGCAGTTATGGGGTCGGAAGTTGGTAAATATGAGGCTGAGTACGACAATCTGGGAGTTATGGGGTCGGAAGTTGGTAAATATGAGGCTGAGTACGACAATCTGGCAGTTATGGGGTTGGAAGTTGGTAAATATGAGGCTGAGTACGACAATCTGGCAGTTATGGGGTTGGAAGTTGGTAAATATGAGGCTGAGTACGACAATCTGGCAGTTATGGGGTTGGAAGTTGGTAAATATGAGGCTGAGTACGACAATCTGGCAGTTATGGGGTTGGAAGTTGGTAAATATGAGGCTGAGTACGACAATCTGGCAGTTTTTTGGGCCGGAAGTTGGTAAATGTGAGGCTGAGTACGACAATCTGGCAGTTTTTGGGTCGGAAGTTGGTAAATGTGAGGCTGAGTACGACAATCTGGCAGTTTTTGGGGTCGGAAGTTGGTAAATGTGAGGCTGAGTACGACAATCTGGCAGTTTTGGGTCGGAAGTTGGTAAATGTGAGGCTGAGTACGACAATCTGGCAGTTTTTGGGTCGGAAGTTGGTAAATGTGAGGCTGAGTACGACAATCTGGCAGTTATGGGGTCGGAAGTTGGTAAATGTGAGGCTGAGTACGACAATCTGGCAACGTTATAGTGCATGGTAGTGTTGGCGGTAAGGTGTACTTCAGCTAAATTTTGCTACACTTACACACACACACATAGCGTATTGTCGTAGATGAAGGAGTGAGCCGCACGCAGACTTAACACGATGATCGCAGAGACTTGGAAAAGGAAAAGTTAAGACAAAAAACTGATTAACCCCGCTGGAAAAAAATTAGCGAGTGAAGAAAACATCAACAGTGAAGTGGCAAACAAGTGATCAGTGAAACCTCTTAAGAAGTAGACGAAAAGTAGAAACCTTAACCACTGAAAACAAGGACGAAAACAAGATTGAAAAGGAGAAAAAAAAACACTGAAATACACCAAGAAAAACAAAAAAGAAAAACATGTAGGGAAAGATCTGAAACGGTCTAGTGATTTGCGTTGGAAATAAAACCCCCCCAAAAAAACAGAGAAACGAGACTACGAAAGTGATTAAGGGACGGGACTGTGGAGGAAGGTGGAAGGAGGGGTGTATGTGAACCACCTCTATCACCACCACCACCACCACCACTACAATCATCACCACCATCAGGCTACAGCGAGGGCCCGACATCGTGACCAGGCCAGGAGGAGCGTGAGAAGGCGGCGGATTCCCTCACCTCGCCATGGCCCGCCTCCGCTTCCTCCTCCGCTTATCAGGTATGTGTCCACGGGGTCGCGAAACTGTAGATTGGTTTTGTTCGACACTTCCGCTTCTCACATCAGCTATTTCTAAAGGTCAAAGAGGGGGTCAGTTGGGTTCTAATGAGTGTCGCTTCAGGTTCATGGTACAGAAGAAGGGTCAAACTACCACCAGGGTCATACAACTACCCCTGGAAATGCCCACAACTCCTACGAAAGCCTTGTCAAATGTGTGTTCTTGGGCGGCGAAATGTCACACGTATTACTAAACATTTCGTCGCCCAAGTTCACATATTTGACAAGGCTTTCGTAGGAGTTTGGAGCATTTCCAGGAGTAGTTTTATGACCCTGGTGGTAGTTTGACCCTTCTTCTGTACCGTGAACCTAAAGAAACACTCATTAGAACCTGATTGACCCCCTCTTTGACCTTTAGAAATAGCTGATGTAAGGAGCAAAAGTGTCTTGTAATACCAATCTGTCCAGGGGGTCACCAGGTACGCTACGCCATGCCACGGGAAGGGATCTCTCTCTCTCTCTCTCTCTCTCTCTCTCTCTCTCTCTCTCTCTCTCTCTCTCTTTCCTGTAATGTTGGTGTTATTTTATGTTTGGGAGAATTACTCTTTGTTTTGTTTTGAAGGGGTTATTGCTGTAGGCCTCTTCATTTGTTTTTTTTTTGTTTCCCCTTTCTCTTTTTTTAGGTTTGTTTTAATACTTTCTCCTTTTTCGGTGTTTTTTTTTAATGTTTTGAAGGGGGATATTAGCCTACTGCTACTATTTTTTTTTTGCTTTGAACGCGCCGCCAAGATCACACACACACACACACACACACACACACAGGAGCCGAAGGTCACATATTTTCCCTACTACACCGTGTTGCGAGGGTTTGTTTTCCTCGAGGCTGACAAATAACTCGCGCCTCGGATGTTGTTGTAGTCATTACCTTCCCTCGGACGTCACAGGAAGCCAAAAATACGGAACCTTGAAGTCAGAGATCATTTTGCGTTGAGACTTTAAATGGTGGAATATGCCTTACTTAGAATTCAAGGATGCATTGGTCCATTATCGTGTTGCATCTTTTCGCCCGTGTTGCAAGCTCTTCCCTCCATGGTTATTCCCTCGACGTCATTTTCAGCAATACCAGTTAGCCAGACGCCGTCCCTCGCTAGCTTGATATTAACATCTTTACAGGTTAATGATCATATATAGCAATTTATTTTTTATTTAAATGCTGCGTGCCTTTTCCCTTTTTGTTTTTTCCTTCTACTTTTTTGGGGGGTTAGGTTTCGTTTTACCTTTAACCCTTTCTTAGTGTAATTGTGTGATGCAAATAGACGAAGGAAAATGCAATTGAGTTTAGAAGCTGCCGTTGGTTTCTGAGTTCGTAATACCTGACCTTTCTCGGTATGGGAAAGTTTGGAGGAAGGCAGTTTTATGCTCTCCCTCAGCACCAGTTATAAATTCTTCTTAATAAGGAAGAGCTTGGAAATACGACCGTTCAATACCCATCCCTTTGTCTCCTAAGATGTAATTTTGTCTGCAGTTAACCTTCTCGAATCTATTCTCTTTTGGAATTGCCCCCCATCAAAACAAACAAACAAACAAACCCTTATTTGCATCGTACAGCCTCGCGTCGCTTCAAGAACACTCATACACCTTACCAAGAAATTTAAGATGGATTTTCTGTGTCGCAAACTTGGATTAATGTTCTGCTCTCAAATTGAAGAAACAGGATCAACAAAATTGACTTCCTTGCATCGTACAGCCTCGCGTCGCTTCAGGAACACTCATACACCTTACCAACAAAATCTAAGATCGATTTTCTGTGCCGCAAACTTGGAGTCATATAATTTTTTCCCTCAAAATAAAAAGAAGAAAGAGGTCTGTGGTTTCTTAGCGTCATGCAGGCCCCTTCCCCGGACCCCCACCCACCTCGCCCTCCCGTCCCGCCTCGTCAAGGGCACGTGGGTGAGGAAGAGTGAGTATAAGAGTTTGTTGGGCGTTCGCCGACTCGTTTGTTCCTCAGTAAATCTCAATCCAGCTGGAGCTTGTGTTGTGCTGGTCGAGATGCAAGTCCCTCAAGTGGATGATTGTGTGTGCGTTGGGGTGAGGGGTGGAGGGGGTGAAGGAGAGCAGATAAACGAAAGAAAGAGAAAAAAGAAAAGATGGAAAATGTAGAAATAAAAGAAAAGGGGAAGGGAAAGACGAAGATGGATGATGTTGTAGACTGTAGAGGGAGAGGGTTAGGAGAGAGAAACAGGGAGGAGATTAAAGAAAGAAAGAAAAAGGGAAAATAGAATATACAGAAAGGAAAGAAAAAAGGAGAGAGAGAGAAAGATGATTATGATGATAGATGATTGTGTGTGTGTGTGTGTGTGTGTGAGAGAGAGAGAGAGAGAGAGAGAGAGAGAGAGAGAGAGAGAGAGAGAGAGAGAGAGAGAGAGAGAGAGAGAGAGAGAGAGAGAGAGAGAGAGAGAGAGAGAGAGAGAGAGAGAGAGAGAGAGAGAGAGAGAGAGAGAGAGAGAGAGAGAGAGAGAGAGAGAGAGAGAGAGAGAGAGAGAGAGAGAGAGAGAGAGAGAGAGAGAGAGAGAGAGAGAGAGAGAGAGAGATTTTGTGTATGTTAATGGAGTTCCCACAATGTTTCAGCCGTTGGAGCGCATTTTTTTCTTTATTTTTTTCTTTTTTTTAATCTTTTCGTTCATACATTTCGTGCTTAGTCTTATTCTGTTGTTACTGTTTAATTTCATCTTTTTATTTTTCTAATTTTCCTTCTTTTCCTCGTATAATTTTTTTCCAGTAAGTTTTTATCGGAATTTCATGTATCTCAGTTTAGTTGTATTTATTATTGTATTTCTTCTTTCTTTGCTTTCCTCTCTCCACGTGCTTCATTCCTATTCTCTTCGTTTTCCAACTTTATTTTCATTATTCATATCTGATTGTTAGGTTATATTTTCCTTTATTTCCTACCTGTGCTTTTTAATTCATGCTTCGAATAAAACTTTCTCATCATTTTTTTCATTCTTTTTATAATCGTCTAACTTTCATGTTTTCCTTTCTTTTGTATCTATTTTTATTACGTTTCTCTTTACTTATTTTTTCCTACATGCTGCTTAATTTCATCCCTTTTCAATCGTCTTTATCTAATAGTTTGGTTCCCGTATGGTTTATTTCTGCTTCCCAATGTTTCGTATGTTTTATTTTTCTTCATGCATTCTTTCTGTCGTTTCATCCTGTCTTTGTTCCCCTTCTGTGTATCGTTTTTTCTCGTCTTTCATGACCACTTGTGTTCGTGTGGGCGGGCAGGCAGCTGGCGTCTGCATAACTGGGGCCTGGGGCTGACGAGTGATGCTGGGTGGACGTCTGGACTGGCTGACTGCTTGACTGACTGACTGCTTGACTGGTTGACTGGCTGACTACTTGATTGCTTGACTGGCTGACGGCTTGACTGACTGACTGCTTGACTGGCTGACGGCTTGACTGACTGACTGCTTGACTGGCTGACTGCTTGACTGACTGACTGCTTGACTGACTGACTGACTGACTGCTTGACTGACTGACTGCTT
>NC_066563.1:10999129-11064129 GCF_024679095.1 Eriocheir sinensis
ACACTTAGCAATACTTTTCCTTCCTTCACCTCGCCTTTTCCAAACACGCGTCATGCCATCCGTCACGGCCACAACAAACACGTGTTTACTCTTCGCTCGTGAGGTGTGTGTGGCGCCCAGACCGTGGAGAGGAGGAGGAGGAGGAGGAGGAGGAGGGAGAAGAGGAGGAGGAAGATGTGGAGTGGGTGGAGAGGGAAGCGGAAGAAGAAGAAGAAGAAGAAGAAGAAGAGGAAAAAGATGAAGAGAAAAATGAAGATTAGGAGAAAGATTGTGAAGAGGAGGAGGAGGAGGAGGAGGAGGAGGGGAAGGGAGAAGAGGAGGAGGAAGATGTGGAGGGGGAGGCGGAAGAAGAAGAAAAAGAAGAACAAGAACAAGAGGAAGAGAAAGATGAATATGAAGATTAATATGAAGATGAAGAAGATGAGGAGAAAGATTTAGAGAAAGAGAAAGAAGTAGATGGAAAGTATGGGAAAGTAAAAGAGAAAGAGAAAGAGGAAGAAGAAAACGAATAATAACATGTAACCAAAGAAGAAGAAGAGCATATTTAAGAAGATGCAGGAGAAGAAGAAGAGGAGGAGGAGGAGGAAGAAGAGGAGGAGGAGGAGGTGCCTTGGCGTAGCGTCTGATGGAAGTCTTGTACCGTAGTTTCACAATAGCCAAGTCTTGCATCGCGCCCTTGCTCCCAATGCGTAAGAAAAACGTAAAAAAGAGAAGCGCAAGAGGAGACGAGATAAAAAAAGGAAGCCAAAGAAGAGACTAGTATGAGAAAATGTGGAAGAGAAGATTATATAGGTTATTTTTGTTCATTTTTATTACGTCAAGGGAGGCAGCTCAAGGGGAGGACAGAAAACAGCAACGATTAAGGGTGGATAAGATTAGTGAAGGTGGTGAAGTAGTTTTCGTCCTCATTATCTAAAGCCAGTTTGATAATGTGAACGATTTGCTCTTCCTTAACATTTTCTGTCTAGGTTAGTTAAGGTTAGGTAATGTGCTGGTGGATAAGGTTAGGTTAGGTGATGTTGGGTGAGGTCAAGTTTTTTTTCTTCCTCTTTCTCTCCCTCTTCTTCATCTACTTCCTCTTTCTTTTCATCTTTTTTTATTCCTTCTTCTTCCTTTCTCTCTTCATCTCCCTTTTTCTCTTCATCTTCCTCTTTTTCTTTCTCTTCATCTTCCTCTTTCTCTTCCTCTTCTTCATCTACTTCCTCTTTCTTTTCTTCTTCCTTCTTTTTCCTCTTCCTCTTCACCTTCCTCTTTCTCTTCTTCTTCCTCTTTCTCTTCCTCTTCTTCATCTACTTCCTCTTTCTTTTCTTCTTCCTTCTTTTTCCTCTTTCTCTTCACCTTCCTCTTTCTCTTCTTCTTCTTCTTCTTCATCTTCTTCTTCTGGTCAGACTAGGAAAGGTGAGTTAATTAGTTCCGTCCAGCTTTCTTCAGTCATATTCAACATTTCATCACTCACGCACACACACATGACAAAGCTTTCGTAAGAGTTGTGAGCCTTTCCTGGGGTAGTTTTCTGAGCCTGGTGGTAGTTTGACGAGGCTTCTGTAGCATGAACTCTGAAAAACACTCATAGGAACGCATATCACGTCTCTTTTTGGCCTTTAGAAGTAATTGGTGTGTGAGTTGGTAGCATCTAAGAATACCGAGCTCGGCCTCCGTATCTTGTGGCCGCGGAGCAAGATGCAAGGATACCGTAAGGAGCGTGAGAGAACGAGGCGCCGCGATGCCCGGGCCCCGTTAGCTGCCTCGCGTGTGACCCACCGAGTACTGCCGAGCATCAAGGTCGGTCCTTTTACAGCATCACAAGGCAGCTCGGGCGCCTCTCCGTCGTCGCTGCAATACGTCAAGTCGCATTAGTGTGCCTGCTCCGCGGCCTTCACCCTCCACTGCCTCGCGTCTTTGCAGTCCTTCCGCGCAGACACCCCCGCGGGTTGGATTTGTCAGATGCTTGCAACCCTCACATCAACTGTTTTCAAAGGCCAAAAAAGGGGATTAATCGAGTTCTAATGAGTGTTTTTAGTTTCACGGCACAGAAAAAGGATCAAACCACCACCAGGTACCATAAAACTACCCCTAGAAATGCCTAGAACTGCTACGAAAGCCTTGTCAAATATGTGCTTGGGCGCCGATAAGCTCAATTCTCAAGCCTTCCGGGGCACAAGAACACACATTGACAAGGCTTCCTTAGGCGTCCTTCCACGGTTAGTTTTATGAGCCTAGTGATAGTTTGACGAGGCTTCTATACCCTGAACGTAAAAAAAAACTTATGAGAACCCGATTCATGTCCTGTTCGGCCTTTAGAAATAGTTGGTGTGAAAGGTTGAAGCGCGTGAGAATACCAACCGTGGCCAGCAGCGTATATCCTTGCAGCCTTGGCCTCGTGCCTGGCGCCCGCTGGATTGCTTGGCTGCCCTGACATTTAGTGCCGCGGAAGGCCATTGTTGCCTGAATCCCCTCCGTCCGAGTTACAGAGGCGGTGAGATTCATGAAAGGGTTGGTAGACATGAATATCTATCGAGAACGCGGCATTATCCTTCGCCTCCTCCTCTTCTTCTTCATATCTTTTAAAATCGAAGGAAGCTGTAGAAGTGGCTCGGTTCCTGTACGAGGACATTATCTGTCGTCATGGATGTGTTGCCATACAGATCAATGACCAGGGCAGAGAGGCAGGAGAGCTTTTAGATGGGAGACAACATTAATGTACTGTAGTGTGATTACTGATTAGTTTTTGTATGGGAGTCAACATCAATAAATCTTTTTCATCCAATAATGTGGGTCATTTCAACCTGATGGGGAGTCATATGAAACCAATTTCAGTTGACTGGGGAGTGCTATCTAACTAGTTTCATTTGAGTGGGGAGTGCTTTAAAACTAGTTTCAAGAGACTCCGGGAGTCATGTCTAGGGGGAGTATCTGAAACGTCTACACCGGCATCGTTAAGAGCACACAGTTACCCGCGCTAAGAACTTGATCCATTTCTTACCCGTGTGTTGCCTGCCTCTCGGGTGCCGAAGATTGATACTGCTGCCGGATAATTAATTCAACTTTTTGTCTTTGGTTCGAACAGTAGAGAGTGAGAGAGGGAGACGGAGGGAGAGTGGGAGGGAGAGAGAGAGAGAGAGAGAGAGAGAGAGAGAGAGAGAGAGAGAGAGAGAGAGAGAGAGAGAGAGAGAGAGAGTGGGGTGATCGGTGGAGTAAAAAAACGCATTCCTGACACTTTTTTAATGTTAATGGCGCCGAATTATTCCTCGATAAGTGCTTTTGGTTTTTGCTCAGGTGTGTACAGGGGAGAGGACACCTGCACCCTGCCTTTACCTGTTCAGTGTCGGGATAAGCGAGACTCGTGTGCCCGGTGCGTCAAGGGGCGAGGGGTGACTGTGATAACAAATGATCAGCCAATTCGTCTATGTAATTCCCTCTTCCTCTTCCTTCCTCCCTTTCCTCCTCCTCCTCCCTCTCCTCTCAGAAAGTGTTGCAGAGATGAGCGCCGAGGCAATGCGTACCTATAATCAATTCCTCTATCTACTTCCCTCCTTCTCTTTCTTATAGCTCTTCTTTCATCTCCTTCTCCTCCTCCCTCTCCTCTCAGAAAGTGTTGCAGAAATGAGCGCCGAGGCAATGCGTACCTATAATCAATTCCTCTATCTACTCCCTCCTTCTCTTTCTTATAACTCTTCTTTCATCTCCTTCTCTTCTCCTCTACCTCCTCTCAGAAAGTGTTGCAGAGATGAGCACCGAGACAACGCGTACCTATAATCAATTCCTCTATCTACTTCCCTCCTTCTCTTTCTTATAACTCTTCTTTCATCTCCTTCTCTTCTCCTCCTCCACCTCCTCTCAGAAAGTGTTGCAGAGATGAGCGCCGAGGCAATGCGTACCTATAATCAATTCCTCTATCTACTTCCCTCCTTCTCTTTCTTATAACTCTTCTTTCATCTCCTTCTCTTCTCCTCATCCACCTCCTCTCAGAAAGTGTTGCAGAGATGAGCGCCGAGGCAATGCGTACCTATAATCAATTCCTCTATCTACTTCCCTCCTTCTCTTTCTTATAGCTCTTCTTTCATCTCCTTCTCTTCTCCTCATCCACCTCCTCTCAGAAAGTGTTGCAGAGATGAGCGCCGAGGCAATGCGTACCTATAATCAATTCCTCTATCTACTTCCCTCCTCTTTCTTATAACTCTTCTTTCATCTTCTCTTCTCCTCCACCTCCTCTCAGAAAGTGTTGCAGAGATGAGCACCGAGACAACGCGTAGCTATAATTAATTCCTCTTTGTCTAATTTCCTCCTATCTTTTTACATTTTTTTTTCATTTTTTACAGCAAAGGAGACAACACAAGGGCACAAAAAAAGGAAACAATAATAATAATAAAAAAAGCCCGCTACTTGCTGCTCCTCATTTCTCTCACCTCTCTCCTCCTCCTCCTTCCTCCACTCCTCCTCATCCTTTTACTTCCTCTTCGTCCTCATCTTCGACATCCTCCTCCTCGTCTTCTCCATCGTCGTCCTCATTATCACCATCATCATCCCTCATATCCTTTCCTCCTTTATCTCCCTCGTTCTGTCTTCTATAATTATTTCCTTCCTAGTCTATCTTCTCATCCTAATCTTTTGTCTTCCTTCCCTGAACTGACATAATCGTTGAGAGCACAGCCGCATGAAGGATGACCCAAGATACTCATCCTTCTTACACTGGGAAAAGACAACTTCGGGGAGATAGGATTCAGGTCTTCAAGTATACCCGGACACGTTCGATAATGCCAGTTGCTCCAAGTTTTTTGAGCTCCACACTCACCCGATATCGAGAAATGACAGTCCACCGGTTCAAGCGAGGCGATGCAGTACCGAAGAGACATCGGCAGTATTTTTTTTCTCCAATTATTTCGTGTTTGTGTGTGTTTGTATTTGTGTTTGTATTTGTATTTGAATTTGAATTTGAAAATGTTTCCATGATTCTTCCTCCTCCTCGTCCTCTTCCTCTTCCTCCTCTTCCTCCTCTTCCTCCTCCTTTTCCTCCTCTTTTTCCTCCTCCTCCTCCTCCTATCAGAGTATGTTGTAGAGCCCTGCCGTGCCCGAGGCGGACCAACACTTTGCTAAATGTACATCGTCATGCTAGGCTAAGAGGGAAGCCGAGGACGCGGGGAGGTGGCGGCGGTAGTGCACGGCAGCCTCGGGAGAGAAGAAAAAAGAACAGTCTCCCTTTTTAAATCAGGCCGTTAAAGGAACAGCAGAGGAGACAGCTCAAGGGCAAAAAAGAAAAAAGAAAAGAAAACAACAATGAAAAAAAGTCTGCATGATATAAAAGGTGACTCGTATTATTATTATTTCAGTCTTTGACACATAATTAACGGAAAAGAGTATAGGAAAATCGGCAAAAAGTAGCTCTCTTCCCTTCTCCTGTCTAGTTAGCCAATGGAAAAGACTTGTATTACTTCTATTGCTACTATTCCCTTCATAGAGTAACGTGATACATTCCCCAGCTGGCAAGAAAGAGATTTAAAAAGAAAGAAAGAGGAGAAAAATCCACCCGAAATTGACCTCTCGTTTGGCCCCACTTCCGTTTATCTGTTGTGGGAGCGGTGAGTAGCGGGCTTTTTTTTCTACACTCTTTGTTGCCCTTGAGCCGTCTCCTTTGTTGTAAAAAAAAGTTCTTTCTCCCATTCTTTTTTTTAGTCAGTCAGTTAAGAAAAATAGTTACCTTTATTCCTATTTTTCCGTGCATAAAGTAAACGTGAGGAAAACAATTAAGACAAAAGAAATAGGAGGAAAAAGTAGCTAGTTATTTTTCCTTTTCCTTTCCTCCTTCCTTTTCTGTTCTTTTGTTTCTGGTGTTGTTTTTTCTGTTTTTTTTTTCCTTTCTTTTATTTTCTTGTGTCGTTTTTTCCTTGTGTTTTCCTTGTTTTCCTTTTCTTTTCCTTTCCTCGTTCCTTTTCTGTTCTTTTGTTTCTTGTGTTGTTTTTTCTGTTCTTTTCCTTTCTTTTTCTCTTTTCCTGTGTCGTTTTTCCTTGTGTTTTCTTTGTTTTCCTTTTCTTTTCCTTTCCTCGTTCCTTTTCTGTTCTTTTGTTTCTTGTGTTGTTTTTTCTGTTCTTTTCCTTTCTTTTTCTCTTTCCTTGTGTCGTTTTTTCCTTGTGTTTTCCTTATTTTCATTTTTTTATTCTTTTCTTTTCCTTTCCTCCTTCCTTTTCTGTTCTTTTGTTTCTCGTGTTGTTTTTTCTGTTCTTTTTCTTTCCTTTCTTTTATTTTCTTGTGTCGTTTTTTCCTTGTGTTTTCCTTGTTTTCCTTTTCTTTTCCTTTCCTCGTTCCTTTTCTGTTCTTTTGTTTCTTGTGTTGTTTTTTTCTGCTCTTTCTTTCCTTTCTTTTCTTTTCTTGTGTCGTTTTTTCCTTGTTTTCCTTGTTTTCCTTTTCTTTTCCTTTCCTCCTACATTTTCTGTTCTTTTGTTTCTTGTGTTGTTTTTCTGTAGTTTTTCTTTCCTTCTTTCCTTTTCTTGTGTCGTTTTTTCCTTGTGTTTTCCTTATTTTCATTTTCTTATTCTTTTCTTTTCCTTTCCTCGTTCCTTTTCTGTTCTTTTGTTTCTTGTGTTGTTTTTTTCTGCTCTTTTTCTTTCCTTTCTTTTCTTTTCTTGTGTCGTTTTTTCCTTGTTTTCCTTTCCTCCTTCCCTAATCTATTGCTACACTTCCATGCATCAGATAACATACTACACATCCAGACTATTAAATAAAATGAAGGAAAAACATAACCGTAAAATATCCTAGCTTGTAAGGAGAAATAAAATTGGAATAAATATCTAGTTCTTTTCCCAAGCCAGCCTGTTATGGAGACTAATCTATTGCTACGCTTCCATGCATAAGATAAAGTACAACACATCCAGGCTATTAAATAAAACGAAGGAATAACCGTAAAATATCCTAGCTTGTGAGGAGATAAAAAAAAGAGGATGAATAGATATCTCCTCCCGAAATTGACCTCTTTTTTGGCCGTTCATTAGTTTTGTTTTTGTGGGAACAGCGATTACGGTTTTTGAGCTGTTTCTTTAGCGGTAAAAAATATCTAGTTCTTTCTTTTCCCAGCCAGCCTGTTATGGAGGCTACCCTTTATTGCCACCCTTCCGTGCACTAGATAGCTTACTACATACCCAGGCTATTAAATAACAACAACAACGAATATCAGATAAGAGCGGTCACCTTCCCTTGTCAACCGGGCATGGAGACGCGTGTTATTACCCTGATCACTGTTCTCGCATTACCTGATTGTCGGTCCCCCGTGCATAAGGTAACGGCTGGTAGGCTCTGATTACCACCTGTCCGACGCCCTGGGATTTCGGTGGCCGCGCGGTATCGTCAGGTCGCCCGCAGGGGTTGGGGGGTTGGGGAGATGGGAGTAAAGATCGGTCTGGGTTTTATTAAAGTCAGAAGCATTTTACTTTACGATGGGTAGTGATTTTGACGCTTCTGTTCTTTGGTGATGTGCAGGCAGTATTCAGATTCGGCTAAAGGACATTTGAACGTCTAAAGGAACGTTTTTTTTTCATTTATATTATTAATTTTACGTTTTTGTCTGGTGGGTAGTAATTTTGACGCTCCTTTCTTTGTTGGTGCGCAGGCGGTATTCACATTAGGCTAAAGGACATTTGAAAGTCTAAAGGAACGTTTTTTTTCATTTATATTATTAATTTTTACGTTTTTGTCTGATGGGTAGCAATTTTGACGCTCCTTTCTTTGTTGGTGCGCAGGCAATATTCACATTAGGCTAAAGGACACTTGAAAGTTTAATGTAATGGTGTTTCTTTTATATTATTAATTTTAACGTTTTTGTTCCTTCCAAGCATTTTACAAGAAAGAAAAAGAAAATGAGAAGGGATCAGAAGGGGATGAGTGAAGGATTCGGCATTTAAAAAGAGGAATCGCTTGTTAAAGGAAGTTTGTATGCTAAGATATTTATCAGTAAGGAGGAAATATTTTTATACCAGATTAAGTGAGAGGGAGGCGCATAATATTGTTAAAAGAAATATTGCTTCCTAAAGTGCAACTGAATAAAAAATAATCATATACTGTTTAATTAAAATAGTTACCGGTTATTGTTTTTTTCTAGTTTTGAGTTCGATATTTTGCTTCGTGTTGGTCATTGCTTTTGTTTTGTTTCTCTGAGAGGTTGAAAATTCCTGGTCTGGGGTTAAGAAGGGAAGACTCATGAGAGCAAGTGAAAATATTGTTTGCTAATGTGTGAATATAAAGCAAAATGGGTGCACACTAACTTGTTAAAAATACACAAGTGAATGCTAATGAAAGACGTAAACAATAGCTGATAGAAAATGTTTGCTAATATATACGTAATCAATAAGGAAAAGAGGGTCCACAATAACAAAAAGAGAATGTTGTTTATAAAGACCCAAGTTAACAATAAGGAAAGGGAGATAAACAATAGCTCTTGTTTACTAATACATCAGTAAACAATGAGAAAAGAGATGTACAGTAGCTTATAGATAAAGACCCAAGTTAACAATAAGAAAAGGGAGATAAACAATAGCTCTTGTTTACTAGTATATCAGTAAACAATAAGAAAAGAGATGTACAGTAGCTAATAGATAAAGACCCAAGTTAACAATAAGGAAAGGGAGGTAAACAATAGCAGGTAGATGATGTTGTTTACTAGTACATCAATAAACAATAAGAAAATAGATGTAACAGTAGCTGATAGATAATGTTCACTAATAAACAAGTAAACAACAAGAAAAAGAGGAAGATGCACAATAACACAAGGATAATGTTTACTATTATATACGTTATTTACGTATACTGCTACTACTTATACTATTACTTATACTACTTATTTACTCTTATATCGCCTTAAACATAACACTTAACACGAACCACCTTAAAATAACACTTAAAAACGTATAACAAACAACAAGGAAAGGGAGGTCTACACTAGCTAATAAATAACCTTGTTTACTAATATACAAGTGAATAGATACATCAGGCAGCGGAACACACACACACACACACACACACACACACACACACACACACACACACACACACACACACACACATAAGGAAAAAGGAAAATACAAAGTGATGATTGCGAGGATCTGGTAACACTGCAATAGAGGAACCACGGAAGCTGAAGGGAGAGGGAGAGAGAGAGGGGGAGGGAGAGAAGGGGAGACAGGGCGAGTGGGAGGGAGGGAGGGACATACGAAGGAGACGCAGCCGCCGCCCCATCGCAATACCTCAGCCGCAGTTTTATTACCGTGCCTCCGAGACCTTTTCCCATTCTCCTTTCTCGGCTCCGCTCACCCCCTTGGGAGCGGGCGGGCAGGACTTGGCAGGACGCTGGGCAACAACATCCCCTCTCATTAAGTCGTCGGGGTTGAGACCAAATGAAGGAGAGAGAGAGAGGGAAGGAGAAGGGGGGTAGAGGGGGAGAGAGGGAGGGAGAGAGAGAGAGAGAGAGAGAGAGAGAGAGAGAGAGAGAGAGAGAGAGAGAGAGAGAGAGAATGACAGAAAATGAGAGAATGACAGAAAATGAAAGAAAATGAGAGAAAATGAGAGAAAGAACGAAAAAAAATTTAGAAACAGAGAGAGAGAGAGAGAGAGAGAGAGAGAGAGAGAGAGAGAGAGAGAGAGAGAGAGAGAGAGAATGACAGAAAATGAAAGAAAATGAGAGAAAAAGAGATAAAGAAAGAAAAAAAAAATAGAAACAGAGAGAGAGAGAGAGAGAGAGAGAGAGAGAGAGAGAGAGAGAGGCCAGGCAAGCGGCTCCTCCAATTAACGTGGTTGCAAATCTCTTATGCGATATCACTTATAGGATTGAATCGCTTATATTAGGATCAGGATTAGCTTGCGTCCTTACCGGCGAGATGGCGCCATGAATCGCTTGCTTAATGAGACCAGGCAAAGGTAGGTAGGTAGGTAGGTAGGCCAGGTAAGACACGCAGGTAAAAAGCTGTTTTCCTTCGCATTCTTATACCGGCGTGTTTATTTGTCATCGTATATGCTGGTGGTGATGGTGGTGGTGGTAGTGGTGGTGGAGGGTTTCCCAAAGGTGTGTGTGTGTGTGTGTGTGTGTGTGTGTGTGTGTGTGTGTGTGTGTGTGTGTGTGTATATATCCATCGCGTCAGTGTGTTTGTTTGTCCGTGTCGTGTATTGTCGATATGGCGCCGCGCTTTCTTTGATCTTGTGAGTGTTGTGAGCGGGCATGAGAGGCTTGTTTTTACTCCTATATATGTCTGTCTATCTGTATTGTCTATCTCTCTCTCTCTCTCTCTCTCTCTCTCTCTCTCTCTCTCTCTCTATGTCTATCTATCTATCTATATATCTATTTATCTATATCTTTATCTATCTAGTTTATTATTTTTTTTTTCAGCTTAAGTCGTCTCGTGTCTCAGTATCCTTCAGTTCGTTTTCTTGTGCAGTACTTTCCTTACACTCAAACAAACAAACACACAAACAACAGCAACTAAATAGAATCACTGGCTTTCGTCCACTGCAGCATAACATTAACATTAAATTCCTCTGACCAACATTTTGCAATCGCTGAGGAATGCGTATAATATCTCTCCCTCCCTCCCTCCCCTCACCCTCTCTCTCTCTCCTTCTCTCCCTCCCCCTCCCTCTCTCCCTCTCCCTTCAGCTCCCGTGGTTACTCTGAGGCAGTGTTACCATATCCTCGTACTCATTGCATTGTGTTTTCCGTTTTCTAACTCATAACCATCTCGAAAACCATCAATAACTAACGATTTTAACAGTAACTTCAATTTCATCTCATTATTTTTGTGTGTACGATAGTTTTGGGGCTGAGAAACAGATGATACGATGTTCTGAATACGATAATCTGATAACCCTGCTCCGTGGTCTGCTCTTTTTTCTATTTATTTATATCTAGCGTGCATGGTGGTGGCGCCCGTTTGTCTGTCTGTCTGTTGTGCTCGCCGTCCTGTATTCTGAGACGCCTTCGACCCTAACAACAACTTTGTCAAACTATCACTGGGCTCATAAAACTATACCCATGGAAATACTAACACAACCCCTACGACAGCCTTATGGAATCGACGCTCAACAACTGTTTTCAAGGGCCACCAGGGAGTTAGTTGGGTTATAATTAGTGTTTTTTTTCACGTTCATAGTGCAGAAGTCTTGTCAAACTATCACTGGGCTCATAAAACTACCCATGGAAATACTGATACAACCCCTACGGCAGCCTTATGGAATCGACGGTTCTCATTCTTGTTCACGTTCATAGTGCAGGAGCCTTGTCAAACTATCACTGGGCTCGTTAAACTACCCATGGAAATACTGACACAACCTCTACGGCAGCCTTATGAAATGTCGGTGTATAAGCTCGAAGCGTTTGAGTCCGGTGGCCCTGTTTTTGCCTGCCTCTCCGCGCTGTTGTTCGTCCCGGGCTCGTCGTGACCGCCCTGTCGGCTCGCGCATCAACAGAACAACCAAACTTTAATTAATCTCCTGATAATTTGAGTCCTTATTTACAGCCACCCGGACTCCATAGCAGGTAGAAAGATGATGAGGAGGAAGAGGAGGAGGAAGCGGAGGAGATGTGAGAGTAGTAGTGGTAGTAGAAGGAAGAAGAGGAGGAGGAGGAGGAGGAGGAGGAAGAGGAGGATAATTAGCGTAGAGGTGTAAATCAGGCTGAGGAAGAGGTCGCACAGGAATGGAATGATATATAAAGAGGAATTAAAAGATACAGATGAAGAAGAGGAGGAGGAGGAGGAGGAGGAGGAGGATAAGGAGACTGGGTTTACAGGTATAAGTCAGGATAAGGACAAGGTGATTCAGGAATGGGAATGATATATGTTATTACAAGGTATGGGAATTGGAATAGGAGGAGGAGGAGGAGGAGGAGGAGAGAAAGAAAGTAGGATAAGGCAAAGGTCACTCACTCTTGGTTCTTCTCCACCTGGCTAATCTCTCCCTCCTCCTCCTCCTCCTCCTCTTCCTCCTCCTCCTCCTTGTATTATTTTCTCCAATGTATCTCTCTGCATCAGTCGTCTTCATATAAAATTGAATAAGTGTTGAGTTTAATCGATTTTGTCTTTTCTTATTCCATTCTCGCTTCTTGTATCTTTCCTTCTGTTTCCTGGATTCTCTCTCTTGCCTCGTGATTCTGGTATTTTGCGCCTTTCATCATTCTTCTTTATTTCCTCCTTCGTTATTCCCTTCTTCCTCAGTCCTCTCTCTCACTTTTTAATCATCCATCTTTATTTCCTCTTTCGTTTTCCCCTTCTTCCTCAGTCCTCTCTCACACTTTTCAATCATCTTTCTTTATTTCCTCCTTTTTCTCAGTTTCGACGTATCCTCTTATTCAGTTTCCTTTCTTTTCCATTTCTTTTTAATTCATCATCTTTCTTTATGCTCCTTCGTTTTCTCCCTCATGATGTATATTCCCCACTCTTCTCTCTTCCATATTTCTTTTTTTTAATCTTTGCGCTCTCCCTCACTCTTCTTCTTCCCCTCATAATTCCTCTATGTTCTCTCCCTCGCCATTATCATCATCCGTAATTGTTTCTTCGTGTATTTTGTCTTCCGCCGCTCGCCTTTGTTTTCTCCGTATTTAATTCCCGTGATATTAACTGTGGTAGGGGGAGCGTGCGAGTTTTTACAGATTTAATTCCAGAGCGTTGACTTAATTGTATCTTTTTCGGAAGCCTAATTAATGATAACACACACCGTCGACTTCCCTGCTCGTAAGATTCTCAGCACGAGGACGACGATGAAAATAATTAATAAACCCCTAAAAAGAGACCTTCCCTTTCTTACCCTTAATAATTAGTCTCACAAGATGCGTCGGTGGCTCGGCAAAACACAATATTTAATTAAACAAACTATATGGTGTCCTACTTACGTATATATATTTCCTTTTGTTGTTTTTAGTGTGGTTTTCTAATATCGTGGAAGTTTTTTTTCTTCATATTTAACATTTATTCCTCCACCTAAACTCTCTCGTCCTACTTCAAATTCACAAACTTCCACCTCTCGTTCTCCATTCCTCCTCCTCCTCCTCCTCCTTCTCTTTCTCTTTCTCTTTCTCTTTCTCTTCCTCCTCTTCCTCCTCCTCCTCCTCTTCCTCTTCCTCTTCCTCTTCCTCTTCCTCTTCCTCTTCCTCTTCCTCTTCCTCTTCCTCTTCCTCTTCCTCCTCTTCCTCTTCCTCTTCCTCTTCCTCTTCCTCTTCCTCTTCCTCTTCCTCTTCCTCTTCCTCTTCCTCTTCCTCTTCCTCTTCCTCTTCCTCTTCTCCTCTTCCTCTTCCTCTTCCTCATCCTCATCCTCCTCCTCCTTGGGTGAACAGTCTGCCAACAATATGGATCCGTAAGTATGCAAGATGATAATAAAATAAAAAAAATAGTGGGCTTTCGTCGACTTCTTTCCCCGTTACAGTTCCACCTGCAATATATACAACAGCATTAACAAAACACAAGGATAAGCCACAACGGCGTGTATAATTAATGAAAAGTAAACAATAAGACAAAGATGAGGTTGATTTTCTTCCTTTCTTCCTTTTCGTTTTCCTTCCTTTCGTAGCAGACAGACAGGCGGAAGGGCAAGACAAGACACATGAAAACAAAACACAGAAAAAAACACTTCTCCCCAACTTCTACAATCAATATCCCGCAGTCACAACAACAACACGTATATACCTTTAAACAAACAAACACACTGACACCCAAAACAACACAACACAAAACATTTACACAAAGAAGAGGTCGTTTTTCATCCCTCCCTCAGCGGACAGACGGACGGAGGAGTAAACAAACACACACACACACACACACACACACACACACACACACACACACGTACCCCCCCCCGTCAGGATGTCCGCCTTAAGGGGAGAGCACAAGAAGACGCCACAGAAAAGGAGAGGAGAAAAAAAAGGCGCCTTAAGGTTGCCTCTTGAACACACACACACACACACACACACACACACACACACACACACACGCACACACCACAAAAAAAGCAAGATTGATAAGTTCCTTCGGTGCGTCTTGTCTTTTTGCTTTCCTTTTATCTTTTTATTTGTTTTTGTTTTTCTTTTTTTTTGTATGTTTTTCCACTTCTTTCTGCATCTATATTCACATGACTTTTCCCATCTTACCGAGTCTATTATTTCTTCCTTTCCTTTGTTTCCCTTTCCACTTGTTTATTTTTATTTTTTCTATTTTTTTCCAGGTTATTCCTTATTTTTTCCCTTTTTTTGTCTATATTCCCATTCGTTATGTTATATTTTCATTCCTATTTATCTATTCTTCCCTTTCTTCCTTTTTCAACAGTTTTCATTCCCATTCTTTGTTTTTTTACCCATTTTATCCCCTCCTTCTTTAATTCCTTTTCCCATGTCTTAACGATTCTTCTCTCTTTCCCTTCTCTCTTTCCTTTACTCCTTTACCACCTGTTCATTTTCATTCCTATTTTTACCTTTGTTTATTCTTTACTTCCCTTTTCTTCTTTTCCATCTGTTTGTATAGTTCTTTCTCTGTTTTATTCCTATTCATTCATGCCTTCTTTCCCTCCCTCCCTCTCCACCTCTCTTCATTCCCACTTCTTCTTTCGCTTCTCCCACACGCCACACAAAGCAAGATTGAGACCCTTCCCTTCCATCCCTTCGGTGCCTCGGTCTCTTTATAAGCCTCAAGAACAGTCCGTGAACCCCTAATGGCGCACGCTCTTACGGACTGATCACGGCTCTAAATAATCCGAATTTTCTCCGGATACATCTGGCTCGCCTGATATTTACGGTCTTTACGCGGCGTACCTCCAGCGGGGATCGGCGCCTTATACGGGAGGATTAGGGGAAGGCACGTCCGCTTACGATAAGTCATCTGCCGTAGCGGGAAGAAGAGGAGGAGGAGGAGGAGGGGCTGGAGAGGCGGCAGGAGCGTTTCCAAATTATCGTACTGAACATTATATATATATCATTTTTAAGCCTCAAACTCTCGTACCTATACAAATAACAATAGAAAATTAAAGTTAGCGTTAAAACTGTTATTTAGTGTTGATTTTCGTTCTTTTTTGCTATAGTTATTTGTCAAAAACAACGAAAATGCAGTGCGCTGAGTACGATAATCTGGCAACGCTGGGCGGCAGGAGGGTCATCTCGTAACCTTCCCAAGCACTGAGGAGCATTGGATCGTCCTGTCGTGCCTGGCGGAGCATCGCTTGCCCCCCGCTGCCATTACGGTGATTGAGGGCCGAGGGAAGACCTGGCCGTGTGTCGCGAGGGTCTGTTGTCCTCCTGGGGGCTGGCCGGGGCGTGGGGACTCGGGGGTAAGGTGTGTTGACGCTGATTTGACCGGGAAAGGTAAAGAATGTGTCGTGTGTGTGGGGTTAGCGTGATGTAGTGCGCCGGCTGGGTCGTCTCCGCGTGTCTGTGTTCGTCGCTGCTACACGCTTTGCTTTTGTTGTCGTGGAGGGATGTGTCGTGTGTGGGGGATGTTGGGTGGTGGTGGTGCTCCGTCTTTGTGGATGTGAGTGTGTGTGTGTGTCTGTGGAACGCGTCTTCTTATGTTAAAAAGATTGGAATGGAGGAGGTAAAGTATTGTGTGTGGGGGGAGGGGGGGGAGTGTATTTGTGTGTGTGTGTGGGGGGGGGAGGGGGGAGTGTATTTGTGTGTGTGTGTGGGGGGTAGGGGGGGGCTGTATTTGTGTGTGTGTGTGTGTGTGTGGGGAGGGGGGTTATATGTGTGTGTGTGTGGGGGGGGGGGGGGAGGGGGTGCTAAGGTCCTGTAATGTGCTGATAGTGGTCTCTCGGTAATCCTCCAGAGAAATTCTCCCCCCCAGATCCTTCAAAACAACCCAAAGCCTTCCCAAAAACAATCTAAGAAATCCTCAAAAAGTTATCCACAAAACAATCCACCACAACAAGACTCCAAAAAGTCCTCAGTAATCCTCAAATGTCATCCAAACAATCTTCCCCAAAGTCCTCAAAAGTTATCCTCAAAACAAGCCACCAAAACAATAATAAAAATCCTCCCAAATCCTAAAATAAAATAAAAAAACAAAACCAGAAGAAAATATAAAGTTGGACGTATCGAAAAAGCATGAACAATTTCCAACACTTCCCTGGACCCCGTGGAAGCCTTGGGGAGCCTTTGAGGCCTGGGGGGACGAAACGCCTTCACCCACACACCCCTGGAGGAAGCGGAAGGGGGGTAGGGGCCGCTGGGGTTGTTTGGGATGTGGGGGGAAAGGAGGTGATGGACTTGGAACGAGGGTGAAGAGGAGGAGGAGGAGGAGGAGGAGGAGGAGGAGAAGGAGGAGGAGAAGAAAAAGGAAACTAAAAAGGAATACGAGGATGAGGAGGTGAAGGAGGTCGCGGAGGGCAGAAAGGAGGGGGAGGAGGAGGAAGAGGAAGAAGAGAAAGAAGAGGGTGGAGGAAGAGGAGGAGGAAATGGGGACAGTATGAGGTTGTCTGGAAATGGCGTAGTAAAAGGAGAAGAGGGAGGAGAAGAGGAAGAAAGAGTAATAGAATGAGAAGAATTATAATGAAGAATGATGATAATGAGAAGAAAGATGAGAGAGAGAGAGAGGGAGGAGGAGGTACAAGAGGATGAGAGAGCTGAGAAAAAGTGTGAGTCAAGATGTGAGCAGAGGAAGATCAGGATTCATAAGAAGGAAAAGGAGACGAGGTGAACGGCGAGAGGTGAGAGGTGAGAGGTGAGGGCAAGCAGAGCATCCCGACGTAACGAGGCGAATCAACAGGTAGCAAGGTGACAGGTGAGGTGACGCAAAGGTGTTGGAAGCGGCGCGCCACTCACCTTAATTAACAGGTACACAGGTGTCCTCACAATACTACCTGGCATTTACTGAACGATAGGAGAGAGTAAACGAAGACTGGCGAGGAAAGACTGATTGTAAACATTAAAACAGGCGCATGATCTAGACTGTTTCCAAGACATAAAAATGAACGATAGGTCCAACACATCACTACTGCCAATTTCTGAACGATAGGAGAGAGTAAACGAAGACTGGCGAGGAAAGACTGATCGTAAACATTAAAACAGTCGCATGATTTAGACTGCTTCCACGACATAAAAGTAACCTACCCTACCCCTTCCTGAACGATAGAAAGGTGTCCACACAATACTACCTGCCAATTTCTGAACGATAGGAGAGAGAGTAAACGAACATTGGCGAGAAAAGACTGATCGTAAACATTAAAACAAGGGCATGATTTAGACTGTTTCCACGACATAAAAGTACCTACCCTGCCCCCTCCTGAACGATAGAAAGGTGTCCACACAATACTACCTGTCATTTACTGAACGATAGGAGAGAGAGTAAACGAACATTGGCGAGAAAAGACTGATCGTAAACATTAAAACAAGGGCATGATTTAGACTGTTTCCGCGACATAAAAGTACCTACCATACCCCCTTCCTGAACGATAGAAAAGGGAATGATCAAACACTATAGAAAAAAGACTGACACCAAACATTGAAGAGGGGTATAATTTCGACCATTTTCAAAGCACAAAAAGTATCTACTAGCTCCTGAACGATGGCAAAGGGAATGAGCGAACACTTGAGGAAAATACACTACTAATAACTTTAAATGACGTTTGTTTTAGACCGTTTCCACAACACAAAAGTACCTCCCTGCTCCTGAACGATAGAATACGGTATAAGTGAACACTTGAGAGAATACATTGCTAGTAAAGTGAAAATACCGTATGATTTCGACCGTTTTCACAATGCTTCATCTTCGCACCTTCCTGACGGACTGGCTAACCGGTACTTGATCCGCCTCGCCTCTCGCTCCCGTCCGCTTCGAATCAGATGCGGCGATTCCTTTTACGGACGTCCGCGGCGACTTTTAGGGCTGGCTCCTGTGTACCCGGGAGAGAGAGAGAGAGAGAGAGAGAGAGAGAGAGAGAGAGAGAGAGAGAGAGAGAGAGAGAGAGTCGGTCTGTCTGTCTTATGGTTGGTCTTTGGTCTGTTTGTGGTCAGCCTGAGAGGGGTGAGGGAGGTAAGGGTGATTTAGGGGGGGTTGGGGGGGTCTAATCAGCGAAATAGAGGGGGCGAGAGGGGATATTTCAGGGGTAGAAAGGAAGGGGGGAGATAAGGAGGGGTAAGGAGGGGACTAGGGAAGGGGAGAAGAAGGAGGGGTGGAGGAGGTGGAGGAGGTTGTCAGCGCACATGAGGGGGGTGGGGTGGGGTGGAGGAGGAGATGGAGAGGAGGTCGAGTGAGTCATACTGTTGGGAAGGCTACTACCTCCTCCTCCTCCTCCTCCTCCTCCTCCGCTACTTCCATATACCTCCTCCACTCTCTCCTGAATCTCCTTATATTCCACATCTTCCTCCTCGTGCCCCTGTTCCCTCGTACCTTATTCTTCTCCTCTTCCTTTTTTTTTATCTCCCTTATCTCCTCCCATATATATTCTGCTCGCTTTGTATCTTTCATATTTTACTTTTTTTATCGGCTCAGTTTTTTTTTTTTCTCTCTCTCTCTCTCTCTCTCTCTCTCTCTCTCTCTCTCTCTCTCTCTCTCGTATCGCGGCTTCATATTCTATAAACTTTATCTTCTCATTTTATTCGTATTCTTATTTCTTGGTTTTCGTGCGATTCCTCCTTTCGTATTTTATTTTTTATAGTTTCTTAAATTTATCTTGCATTTATTCACGTTTTTATATATTTTTTTCTCTTATCTTTCGCTCAATTTTCTCTTTTCACGTTTTCTTATCTTCCTTTTAGAGTCGCGTCCTTTTTTGTTATTTTTTACTATTCCATCTATTTCCTGTGTTCTGTCTTCCAATCACAACCTTCTATTCTCCATTACACACTTAACTATATTTATGAAGTTTCCGTCTCTATTTTCTTATTCTTTAGCACATCCATTTTTTATTACGTTCCTGCAGCTCTTTTACATATATCTTTTTTCCTATTTCCTCCCTGAGCTCTTACTTTTCATTCCTTTTCTCTCATTAATCCTATTTCTTGTGTTCTATCTTCCCTTCACAACTTCTCTATCACAACCCTCACTAATGTTACAACCTCTTCATTTTTTTCTCTTTTTTTTTCTTTTTCTTCTTTTCTTTGTCTTCTTTTTTCCTTCTCTGACTTTCTATTCTTCTCTCTCTCTTCTATGTTGTCTTCTCCCTCTCTCTCTCTCTCTCTCTCTCTCTCTCTCTCTCTCTCTCTCTCTCTCTCTCTCTCTCTCTCTCTCTCTCTCTCTCTCTCTCTCTCTCTCTCTCTCTCTCTCTCTCTCTCTCTCTCTCTCTCTCTCTCTCTCTCTCTCTCTCTCTCTCTCTCTCTCTCTCTCTCTCTCTCTCTCTCTCTCTCTCTCTCTCTCTCTCTCCTCTCTCTCTCTCTCTCTCTCTCTCTCTCTCTCTCTCTCTCTCTCTCTCTCTCTCTCTCTCTCTCTCTCTCTCTCTCTCTCTCTCTCTCTCTCTCTCTCTCTCTCTCTCTCTCTCTCTCTCTCTCTCTCTCTCTCTCTCTCTCTCTCTCTCTCTCTCTCTCTCTCTCTCTCTCTCTCTCTCTCTCTCTCTCTCTCTCTCTCTCTCTCTCTCTCTCTCTCTCTCTCTCTCTCTCTCTCTCTCTCTCTCTCTCTCTCTCTCTCTCTCTCTCTCTCTCTCTCTTTACTGTTCTTTATCACATCCATTTCTTATTCTTTGTTCTTTGACGCTTCTTTTTCAACCTCTTCCTTCTTCTCTTCGGCACGTGTATTTTTTCTCCTTCTTCTCTCATCCTGCTTTTTATTCTTCTCTTTATCACTACTATTTCTTGTGTTCTATCATCTCTTTACAAACAAATACTCTTCCCTATTACAGATCTTACTAATGGTTTCTGTTTACAGCTTCCTTTCCATTCCCTTCCTTTACTTTCCCTTCTCTCAACCTTCTTCTTATTCTTTATCGCATTCATTTCTTACTATGTTCTGACCCTTTCCTTCCTAACCTCTTCTCCATTACGTCTCTTACTAGTGTTTTTTTTTCGGATTCCCTTTCTCTCAACCTTCTTATTCTTCTTTACCTCATTCATTTCTTGTTATATGTTTCTGACGTTTTCATTCTCAACCTCCTGTCTTCGCCTTGCATATCTTTTCTCCTCTTCTCTGTCCCTCCTTCTCTCTCCTTTCTCCTTCCTCTCCTGCTCATCTCCACACACGCATCATCACTCTCGTTGACATAATTTATCTTCTGTGTTTGCCTCATGCCAGCTCTCACCTCTGTTTCATTAATTTACAGTCTCCCACCCACTTATTCACCCACCTACTCCTTCCCACCTACTCCCTCTCACTGCAAGCCCCACTTATCTCTTTCTTCAATTCCTCTTCCCCTTCCTCTTCCATAATTTCATTCTTCTGTTTTTTCTTTAATTTTTCATCTTCTCATTTAATTCACATTTTCTACCCTGGTGTTCCTCTCATATCGCTCTCCTTCCTTTCCTTCTTTCCCTATTTGTCCCCTTTCCTTTATTTTGTTCTCCGTTGTTTTCTTTCTTCCTTCATCTTTTAATGTTACTTTTTTTGTTGCATTTACGCTTTTTCTATTCTTTTACGTTCCTCTCACATTCATTCTTCAACTCACTTTTTTTTCTTCCCTCATTCCGCTTCTTTTCTTCTCTATTCTATTTTTCTATCCCTCATTCTCGCATGTTGTTCTTTTATCCCACTTTCTGTTCCATTTCCTTAATTCCATTCCATTTCTCCGTTTTCTTTCTTTCCTTTTTCTTTTCCTTGTTAACGTTTTAATTTTCTTTCTCTTATTTTCCTTCTCTTCTATCATTCTATCCCTCATTCTCTCTCATGTTATTCTTTGATCCCACTTTCTGTTCCATTTCTTTCATTCCCTTCCATTTCTCCTTTTTCTTTCTTTTCTTTCTTTTTCTTGTTAACTTTTTTATTTCTTTCTCTTATTTTCCTTCTCTTTTAAAATCTCTCTACTTCTTCCTCTCATTTACACTTCCTCTACCTTTCATTCCAGTCTTTTTTTTTTCTCGTTCGTCCACTCATTTACACTTCCTCCACCTCCTCTTCTCTCTCCCTCTCTCGTCACTCTCCCTCGGGCTCACTACGCTCCCTTTAACACGCTAAACGCACACTGAGCTGAATGTTAAGTGGGTTAATGGTACGCGTTGTTTTGTCTTGCTGGGTGAAGACGAACGGGCAGGCGAGAGGCGGCGGTGGGCGGTACTCGGGATCCTGCCCAGGGAAGCCGCAAAACGCCCCGACGCGCTGACTTATGACGCCCGTGTATCATTTTGGAGCCGAGGAGAGTAAAAAGAAGTGTTGCCAAAAAAGTGTTGCCTCTTAAACTTTGGGTGAGGATGTGTTGGTTTGGCTTAGTGGTTTCGTTTGACTGTTTGCGATTCGTGTTTTATATAAGGATAAACTGACTGATGAAGCCCGTGTATCATTTTGGAGAGGAGGAAAGTAAAAAGAAGTGTTGCCTAAAAATATATTGTTGCCTCTCAAACTTTGGGTGAGGATATGTTGGTCTGGCTTAGAGATTTCGTTGTGACTGTTAGCAATTAGTGTTATATTTAAGGACAAACTGACTGATGACCCCCGTGTATCATTCTGGAGCTTAGGGTGATAAAAAGTTAGATGGTGCTGGCTCGTAAAGTTTGGGTGGGGATATGTTGGTCTGGCTTAGTGATTTCATGGTGACTGGTAGCAATTAGTGTTATATTTAAGGACGAACTGACTGATGACCCCCGTGTATCAATTTAGAGCTCGGGAAGGTAAAAAGTTAGATGGTGCTGGCTCGTGATGTTTGGGTTGGTCTGGTTTTGTGATTTTGATGGTGACTGGTAGCAATTAGTGTTTGTGTCGTTTGGAACTTAAAAAGGTTAAAAAATAGTGTTGGCTCGTAAACTTTGGATGAGAATATGTAGATTCGACTTCATAATTTCGTGTACAATGTTAGCAATGAGTGTTTATTCGGGGAAACTGACTATATAACAGACAGCTGTGAATGGTTGGGCACTGAGGGTTAAAAAATGTTGGGTCGTAAAGTGATATGTAGATTTGATTTAGTAATTTCATGTTGACTGTTAGCAATGAGTTTTAGTAATTTCATGTTGACTGTTAGCAATGAGTTTTTATAAAGGCAAACTTACTAACTTGAAGCGTGTGTATTATTTGGAGCTGAGAAGGGATAAAAAACTATGCACTCGTAAATTCGGTGACAATATGAAGATCTGACCTAATAATTTCAAGTAGACTTAATGATGAGTTTTTATACAGACAAACTGGTGTAACTGACGGCTGTGTATCATTTCGAACTTAAGAGAGTATAGTAAAAAATAATGCTAGAATATGTAAATTTGACTTCGTAATTTCATGTAGAGTGTCAGCAATGAATGTTTATTTAGGCGAACTGACAATGTAACTGACGACTGTGTATCATTTGAAACTGAAGAGAGTATAGTAAAAAAAATAATGCTAGAATATGTAGATTTGAGTTCGTAATTTAATGTACAGTGTCAGCAATGAGTGTTTATTTAGGCGAACTGACAATGTAGGAGAGAGACATCTCGGAACAGGCAAAGACATCCGATGAACGTGAATTAAGATGCAGAGTTGTATTATCATCGCCTAACCGAGAGCGAGGACAGTGTATCGTTTTCAGCTGAAGAGAATGAAGATAGAGCAAGGTCGTAAACGGTGAATGAAGTAATTAGGACTTGATAAAACATGCAGTTGAGCAGTGATGTATGTTAAAAAATACAAGCATACAAACTACTGGCACATTATTCATTTGAAGCGAGTAGGACAAAAACAGTGCAGGCTCGTAAACATTGCATGAGAATTAGAAAAAAACTTGACTCGGAAAATTGTGTAGACGTAGCAATGAGTTAAAAAGCGCAGACTAAGTGATGGAATTGTATATAAATTAGGTGTTTGGAATTGAGTTGAAAAATGATGGCTCTTGAAGTCTGGAAGAGAGTACGTAGATTTGACATTAACGGATTTTTGTCTAATTGTAAAGCTTGTTAATTAACCCCTTGACTACATATTTCCTACAAGAAGACATCACCAAACTACAGGAATATAACAAAAAGTGGCTGCTACAATTCAGTGAAGAAAAATGTAGTCATGCACCTTAGGAGGAAAAGTCCAGCAACCAATACCACATGGGAAACACTCCAGTATCCACCACAGAGGCAGAGAAGGACCTGGGACTATTATGTTACCAGGCTACCAGTGAAGGGATATCCAGCACACCAATACCACATGGGAAACACTCCACTATCCACCACAGAGGCAGAGAAGGACCTGGGACTATTAAGTTACCAGGCTACCAGTGGAGGGATATCCAGCACACCAATACCACATGGGAAACACTCCACTATCCACCACAGAGGCAGAGAAGGACCTGGGACTATTATGTTACCAGGCTACCAGTGAAAGCCAAATCCGTGCCAATCGCAGCGGACGGGTTAAAGGCTCTTACTGATTAGGCTAACAGCTTCTGCATATTTTTCAAACAACATGCTGCGTCCTTTTTCTTATTACACCACAAAGATCTGCATATTCTCTCTCTGTTTTATCCTTTAAGATCGTATAGTGGTCAAAAAAGTGGCTACTCGTAAACTCTGGAGGAGAATGTGTAAATTTGACATTAAAAGCTTGCCGACTCATTCTGGCTCGTATAAAAACCACAACAAAGTGACAAGTCTGTTAATCATCTAAGAAAAACTATTTAAAAGAAAGATATTGCGGCTCATATGCTTTGGACGAGAGTATGTAGATTTGAGAAAAAAAAAAGTATATTAGTGACTCATTCTAGAGCGTAAAATAAAGAATTGGTGACGAAGTTGTTAATCATTTGAGATCGATTAGTGGGAAAAAATAGTGGTTCATATGCTGTGGACGAGAATAAGTACATTTGACCCTCTCCCAATTATAAAAAAGCAAAACAGACAAGTACCATATTGAGCGTAAAAGAAAGAATTGGTGACGAAGTTGTTAATCATTTGAGATTGGGGAGAGGCAAAAAATACTGGTTCATATGCTGTGGACGAGAATAAGTACATTTGACTCTCTCCCAAAAAAGGGCTTGGTGACTAATTCTTGAAGTTATAAAAAAGCAAAACAGACAAGTATCATTCTTGAGCGTAAAAGAAAGAATTGGTGACGAAGTTGTTAATCATTTGAGATCGAGGAGAGGCAAAAAATACTGGTTCATATGCTGTGGACGAGAATAAGTACATTTGACCCACTCCCAAAAAAGGGCTTGGTGACTAATTCTTGAGGTTATAAAAAGCAAAACAGACAAGTATCCCAACTCGTAGTTTCCATTTTAATTAACACTAGAAAGGAAAGAAGGAAAAAAAGGAAAAAGGAGGAAAAAGAAAACTCTCTCTCTCTCTCTCTCTCTCTCTCTCTCTCTCTCTCTCTCTTTTTTCTCTCTCTTTATTAAACCTCTAGGGCTTTACGAGCACCAATAGGTCTTTAAATACTCATAAAACTCGATTATTGTTGTAGCGGTCAGCGTAAAAATCGTGTCATCTGATGCGTCCGCTGTACATAATAAACGACCTATTCCACTAAGGTTATGAGGCGGTAAATACTTGTAAAATACTCTCTCTCTCTCTCTCTCTCTCTCTCTCTCTGTGTCTGTGTCTGTGTCTGTGTCTGTGTCTGTGTCTGTGTCTGTGTCTGTGTCTGTGTCTGTGTCTGTGTCTGTGTCTCTCTCTCTCTCTCTCTCTCTCTCTCTCTCTCTCTCTCTCTCTCTCTCTCTCTCTCTCTCTCTCTCTCGATACGGTGCCATTATCTGGCCCAATCTACTTACTCTTAACAGCCCTCAAAGTCAACCCTAAATCACTCCGAGGTCTTAATCTCATCCCCCTTTGCCTCTCTATTTGCTGACGGGAATGCCAACACGTAGCTATCTCGCTCTTGAATGGTTTACTGATATGCTTTCTGTCTTTTGTTGTCTTGTTTATGGTTATTTTTTCGTATGTGATCACCAGTTAGCATTACCACTAACATCAGTATTATCGTTTTCAGCATCCACATCTTCATCCTCATTTTTCTCCTTTTCTTCCTTGTTTTTTTGTTTTTTTATCTGTTTCTTTTTCTCTGGGGCCTTTTAATATCATCATCAGTTCCTACGTACATTAGCTTCATTAGGCATGGGAACATAGACGGGAGATAATCAGTATTCAATATTTCTCTTGTATCATTGTTTTTATTTATCTTTGTCTTGCCAATTATCTTGAGGCCGCGTTCGTATAGGGTTGCTATTTTGGGGAAGGCGGGGCGAGGGTGGGGTGGGGGGGACGGGGTTGTGACTTGGGGTTTCGAACTTGATGGCCTCCGTGACCCCACGGGACGGAATACTCTGAGTAGGGTTCGAACCGCTTCACCCCGGCTGGACACTTTCAAGGCTTGACTCTGTGACCCACTCGACCACCGCGCTCCACGTATCATTATTTCATTTATAATTTTTTACAGCAAAGTAGGCAGCCAAGAGCACAGCAAATATATAAACGCTCGGAAATCGCTGTTATTGCAAAAGGATGATAGATGAAGTCTGAAGGATAAGCAGCTTAGGTTGGAGATCTGTGTCTTACTATGTTAATTTTGGAAGCGTTCAAGTCGTAGGAAGGAGAAAAGTCAGACAAAGGTTATAGGCCTTTACAGAGTTAACCAGTGCAAGGGATTTCTCTCCTTTTGCTTCATTCTTCTTTCTCAATCAGTATTTCTTTGATCTGTGTTACTATGTCCATTTTAGAAGCGTTCAGGTCATAGGAAGGAGGAGAGGCAGACAAGGTTACAGGGCGTTCCAGAGTTAACCAGTGAAAGGGATGTCTATCTTTTTCCTTAATTCTTCTTTTTCAATCATTATTACTTTGACCTATCTTACTATGTCCATTTTGGAAGCGTTCAAGTCGTAGGAAGGAGAGGCAGATAAAGGTTCCAAGAGTTAACCAGTGAAAGGGATCTCTCTCCTTTTCCTTCCTTCTTCTTTCTCAATCACTATTTCTTTGATCCACGCATTCAGCTTATTACAGAAACACTAAAGATTGGTAAAGCATGACCTACTCTTTGTCAATCCATACGTTTACATCCACTTTATATCTCATCTCCCTCCGTGTCCTCAAAATTCACCCCCCCCCCCTCCCAATCGAGAGAGCCTGGGTTCGATTCCCGGGCGGAGTGGAAAAATTTGGGCGGCTTTTCTAATGACCTACTCTTTGTCAATCCATGCGTTTACATCCTCTTTATATCTCATCTCCCTCCGTGTCCTCAAAATTCCCCCCCCCCCCCAAATCGAGAAAGCCTGGGTTCGATTCCCGGGCGGAGTGGAAAAATTTGGGCGGCTTTTCCGATACCCTACGCCCCTGTCCACCGAGCAGTGAATGGGTACCAGGTATTAATCGGGGGTTGTGTCCCGTCTCCTGGGGTCTGTTCCTTTCTCCTATAATTCCATCCCCTTCCTGTCTCTCCGGCATATGACCACAGATGTTGCGCCGACTAAACGAAACTTTCCTTTCCCCTCCCCACCCCCTCCTCTTCTCACACCTCATACCCCTTTTCCTTTTGCTCTACTTTCTCTCTCCCTCCCCCTCTCTCTCCCTCCTTCCCCCCCTCTCTCTCCCTCCTTCCCCCCCTCCCCTTCCCTCCGGCTCTCCCCGTGTCACTCTGGTCTGACATCGCGTGAAATGAACACGCTAAGGGGAGTGAAGGACCTCGGGGTGGCCTGCTCAGGTTACTCAGGTGGATGGGGACGTGGAGGGGGGGGGGGGAAGCGAGAGCGAGAGCGAGAGATAATAGATTGAAGAATTGAAGGAAAAGAAAGTAGAGGAGAAAGATAGGAAAGACAGCAGGAAAAAGACGAGAGAAGGAGAGAAAGAAAAAAAGGAAAAGGGAGAAGAAAAACATGAAAGAGAAAACGAAAGGAAGAAAGAAAAGGGAAAGAAAAAGAAAAGAAAAATGAAAAAAAGAAGGAAAGAAGGGAAGAGAGAGAGAGAGAGAGAGAGAGAGAGAGAGAGAGAGAGAGAGAGAGAGAGAGAGAGAGAGAGAGAGAGAGAGAGAGAGCGCTTATTAGTTTCTCTAGGCAATATTATAATTCAGGTGCGTGGCAATCAACAACAAGACGAATCTGCTTTCAATATCAATAAGAGGATCGAATTCCCTTCTGATCCTTTGTTTGGTTTGTGGTCCGTGGGTTCCAATCGTCCATCTCGTGTTGGCCAGGCGGGGATTCAGGCTTCGGGGCTTTAAACATCATTGCTTCATATTGATTCCGAAGCTGCGAGTGTTCATTAGAGGCTTATCTCGAACACACACACGCGAACACACTATTTGTCTCTCTACTATGATTTTTTTTTTTGTGTGTGTTAGAGCCAACCAGTTCCTCAGATAACAAGGCCGCCACACACCTGCCCCCCTACACACACACACACACACACACACACACACACACACACTTATTTATATCTGAAGAACTATCCACCTCTTCTTCTGTAGCTAACTTCTTATACTTAGTTGTTTTTCTTCTTCTTCTTCCTCCGCTTCTTGTACTACGACTACGACTATGACTACGACTACGCCTACTACTACGACCACTACTACGACCACTACTACGACTACTACGACTACTTCAACATCATTATCGTCTTTTCTTTTTCTTCATCTTCACCTCCTCCTCCTCCTCCTTCTCCTCCTCCTCCTCCTCTTAACCTGCACACTCATCCTGGTCACCCGCCGTTCTCTGATGGCTTTCACGTTCGAGTCCCGCTGGTGATCTTTGTCGAAGGTCGAAGGTCAACACAAAGAAAACAAGAGCACGTGGAAAAAAAGGTCAGGTGTGTGTGTGTGTGTGTGTGTGTGTGTGTGTGGCGATGACGAAGCACCACTTGCCAGGAGTCTTTTTCTGAGTGTTTTTTTTCGGTGTTTTTTCCCACTTTTTTTGAGGGGGATGGGATGGAAGTTATATTTGTTTGTGTGTTTGTTTCTCTCTCTCTCTCTCTCTCTCTCTCTCTCTCTCTCTCTCTCTCTCTCTCTCTCTCTCTGTGTGTGTGTGTGTGTGTGTGTGTGTGTGTGTGTGTGTGTGTGTGTGTGTGTGTGTGTGTGTGTGTGTGTGTGTGTGTGTGTGTGTGTGTGTGTGTGTGTGTGTGTGTGTGTGTGTGTGTGTGTGTGTGTGTGTGTGTGTGTGTGTGTGTGTGTGTGTGTGTGTGTGTGTGTGTGTGTTGACTGCTAACATGGGAAGCCTTTCTCTCTCACTCTTTATCTCTTACCACAATTTTTTTTTATATTTGCTTATCATACCGTATTTTTAGTCATGACTGAAGGCATAGAGAGCAAGGGAGAGAGAGAAGAAAGTTAGAATGAAGAGAGAAAGACTGAAGGAGCTATAAAATGAAGGAGGAAGGAAGGAAGCGTGAAGGAAGACAGGTAGGAAGGAAAGTAGGGAGGGATTGAGGGGTGTGAAGCAAAGAAGGAATAGAGAGAACAGTGATTTAAGGGATGGATGGAAATGGAGAGGGTGGCAGATTGAAAGGCAGGTAAGGTTTAAGTGAGGGGTGGAGGAGGGGACATGAAGTGAGGTAGGTGGATAAGGAGGGATGGAAAGAAAGTAGAGACAAGTGGAAAGAAAGGAAGGATGGATAGAGGGGAAGGAGTGGAAGAAACCATGAAAGAAAGTGGAATATTAGGAAGAAGGGAAGTGGAAGGGGGAGTGGAAGGAGAATGAATGGAAGAGAGGGGTGGAGGGGAAAGTATTTATGAAGAAGGGAGGGATGGATGGAGAGAGGAGGGAGAAAGGTAGGAAGGAAAGGGGGAAGGAAGGGAACTCTAGAGGGGAGGAGGAATGGAGGTGTAAGGGGGAGTGGAGGGAAAAAAACGGAGAGAGGGAGATACGGAGATGAGAGTGGAGGTAACGGAGGTAGACATGAAGGTTTAAATGACTTGAGTGCAAACACGTGGATGTATTATGTGGACTTTTTTTAACTTTTTTTTTTCAAGCGCGGTAATGTTCGCTTGGTCATCAACGTCACTTTTTAACTTGGCGTATCTATAGGCGTCTGAGTGTGTGTTTATTCAAGTTATTGGCCTTTTCATTTTTTTCTTCGTCTTTTTTGTCTTGTCTTTGATTTTTCTTGGTAAATAAAGGGAAAACTACGTGTTATGAAAAGTCAGAATATATAAGGAAAAACAACAACGAAGTATCAAAGGATGTAAAGGAAAAAAATCATAGGAACCAAAAACAAATTACTACATCAAGAAAAAAATTACAATGTTTTTTCTTCTAAGACGCTGAAGGCGACAAGACAACCTACCGTAATAAAGTATGCAAAGAAAACTAAGCATGTGAAATAAACAAACAAAAAAACAAAAACAAAATAGGTCAAGGAAAAAAAAAAACTATAAAAAAAACATTGACTTCACTTTTCTTTCCTTAGAGACACTGAAGGGAAAAATAAAACATACCGTATCACAGTAAATTATGGAAAGAAAACAAAACAAAACAACAACAACAACAACATAAGGAAAACAATACGAACCCTTGACTTATTTGACTGTTTTCTTTCCTCGGAGACTGGAAACAAGAAAACAATCCAGTATTATAATAAACTCTGGAAGGAAAACGAAGCCTATAGAACACGTGACCATTTTCTTCCCTCTCAGACGCTGAAGGCAAAAAGACAAGACGTAACACAGCATGGAAAGACAACGAAACTTAAAACAACAATAAAAACAACAAAAGGAAAGAAACAAAAACAAAAGGACCCTTGACCTATATGACTTTTCCATCCTCGGAGACGCTGAAGGTGAGAAGCGAGACAATCGAGCATCGTTGGGCGGCAAGTGGCGGGGGTTGGATCCAATCTTGTGGTGTTTGGAGTCAACAGGCGCGGGATTGGTCGGCTCACGAGGCGCCGCGCGTGTCAACTAGATAAACACAAGCTTGCAGGGACACACACACACACACACACACACACACACAAGGACTGGCATGCACCTCCGTAATCTCCCCTCTCCTCTCCTTCCCTTCCCTCTCCTCCCTTCCCCTTCTCTCCCTTTTCTCCCACGCCACCCACACCTATACAAACAGCTTCTCTCCCATCCATGTCTCCTGTTTATTAATCCCCACACTACTGTCTCTCCCACTTACTCCTTCTATCTCTCTTTCTCTTTCTCTCCATGTCATTCTCCCACCCCTTATTGATGTCTCTCATACCCTCGTCATCCACTCCACTATACCCTCCCAGTATCCATCTGTTGCCCCTCTTTCCTTTCCTTCATACCTTCCCCTTCACCATCTCCTTCCCTTTCTATAATGTCTACTCTATTTCACTCTTCCTCCTCCTTTCCATTACTCACTGTTCATCTGGTGTCCCTGTTTCTTCTCCCTCATTCCTACTGCATTCCCATTCCCGGTGTCTTCTTCGTTTGGGTCCCAAAATAGTAACCACACATACATCATGAATGGGAGACCTCTGCAAGCGATGCAGGAGGAAAAGGATCTTGGAGTCACTATCAGCAGTGACCTGAAACACGCGAATCACTGTAAAAAAGCATACAACAAGGCCAACATTATGCTCGGGTTCATAGCGAGGAACTGAGTGTAAAACACCAGAATGCTATCCTTGTATAATTCCATGGTAAGACCGCACCTCGAGTATGCAGTGCAGTTCTGGTCTCCCAATTACAGAAAGGACATTGCTTTACTGGAAAGGATTCAACGACGCGCCACAAAGATGATTCCAACCTTCAGGGCTCAACCGTACGAGGAACGACTCAAGCGACTCAATCTCTTTACATTGGAGAAAAGACGCCTACGAGGGGATATGATTCAAGTCTTCAAGTATCTAAAAAAGTTCAATAACGTCGATTGCTCCAAATTCTTTGAACTGCAAACCAACTCAAGAACTAGAAATAACGGTTTACCCATTCAGTCGAGTCGATGTAACACAGACATTGGAAGGAGTTTCTTTTCAAACCGAGTCATCCGCCACTGGAACAATCTTCCCTCAGAAGTAGTAAATGCGAATACCATCAACTTCAAATATAGAATCGACCGTCATTTCGCTGCGTCGGGAGTAAACTGAATAACGAGGGGCTTCCATCTGCTCCTCAATATCGAGGTGCTTTCATCTGCTCACCAAGCCCCAAGTGGCGGTCGAGGAGATTAAATCACCCAAGCGGGCGACCTCGTAATGAGCCAATAGGCTTTCTGTTGCCTGCATTTCCATGTTTCCATGTTTCCATGTTTCTGTCCCTCTTATCCACTGCATTCCACTCTCCCATCTCATTCAGTCACGTATACTCCTCAACCACCCACACTCACTACCCATCCACCTTGTTATTTTGCCCCACTCCACTTTATCGACCCTTCTATTCTCCTCCCTCATCCCCTCTGCCACTATGCCGCCTTCTCTCCTTCGCCTGCCCACGACAAAGGACTGGCAGTGGGTGGGTTGGTGGGTGCAGGTGGGTGGTCAAGAGGATCACAACCGTTTGAGTGGGTTATCTCATGATGGTGGCGGTGATGGTGGTGGTGGTTATGATGGTGGTAGTGTTCACTGGGTGGTGTATTGTGGACTAGTGATGGTGGATGATAATGATGTTGCTGAGGATGATAGTTAAGTTTTTTTTTTACATAGATAAGTGATGAGCATAGCGGCAAGTGCAAAGAAAGCTGGGAAAGTGGAGGAATAAGGACATTGAGATCGAAGGTTTTGAAGCAGGGAGAAGGAATGGTAGACGAAAGTGGAGTAGGATAAGACTGATGCTGTATAATGGAAGAAGAGTGAATGGTTTACAGAGATTAGTTAAGAGGTATAGACGCAAGTGCTATCGAGGGTGTGGAAGCAGGAAGAAGGAATGGTAGAGGAAAGTGGAGTAGGGTAAGACTGAAGCTGTATAGTGGAATAAGAGTGAATGGCTTACATAGATTAGTTAAGAGGTATAGAGGCAAGTGCAAGAAGCGGGAAGAAGCCTTGGGCCGACCATCAGGCCCCACCGGGAAGAAGCCTACCGGCGCAATAGGCCGCGACGTAAAAATAAAAAATAAAAAAAAATAAAAATCGAGGGTATGGAAGCAGGAAGACGGAATGGTAAAGGAAAGTGGAGGTGGTGGTGGTGGTGGTGGTGGTGGTGGTGAAGTGGGTATCGTACCTAACGCATACACTCAATTAATCACTTTTATCAGTAACAACAACAAACATTATGTACTTATGTTGTTTGTCCCGTCAGTAACTTGTTGTGGCAGTGGTATTGATGATGGTGGTGGTGGTGGTGGTGATAGGAGGAGATGTTAACGACTGGGGATGATGATGTTTGTGGCTAAAGTTGTGTGGTGATGATGGTGATGCTATTGGTAACTTTTGATGATGGTGGTGGTGATGACTGGTGTAAGTGGTGTTAATTGGTGTTGGTGGTGATGCTGGGAGATGATAATGGTAATGAATGGTGGCGGAAATGGTTATGACTGTTGGTGATGAGGGTATTGGTGTTGAAGATTGTGGTGGTGGTGAATGGTGGTTGATGGTGGTGTTGTGGTGATGTGAGTGGGTATGTTAGTGGCGAACAGTGGTAGTGGTTCTGGTAATGGTGGTGGTGGTGAGGGTGCTGGTCTTGATGGTGGTGTGGTGGTGTTGTTGTTGTTGGTGGTGGTGGGGTTGGTGGTGAGAGTGCTTGTCATGGTTGTGGTGATGATGGTGAGTGTTCTGGTTTTGGTGGTGGTGATGGTGAGAGTGGTGATCTTGTTGTTGTTGTTGGTGGTGGTGGTAGTGGTAGTGGTAGTGGTGGTGGTGGTTGTGGTGCTGATCTTGGTGGTGGTACTGGTGGTGGTGGTGGTGGTGAGGGTGCTAGTCTTAATGGTGGTGGTACTGATCTTGGTGGTGGTGATGGTGGTGATGGTGGTAGTAGTGGTGGTACTGATCTTGGTGGTGGTGATGGTGGTGATGGTGGTAGTAGTGGTGGTACTGATCTTGGTGGTGGTGATGGTGGTGGTGGTAGCAGTGGTGATGGTGGTACTGATCTTGGTGGTGGTGATGGTGGTGATGGTGGTGATAGTGGTAGTAGTGGTGGTACTGATCTTGGTGGTGGTGATGGTGGTGATGGTGGTGGTGGTAGCAGTGGTGATGGTGGTACTGATCTTGGTGGTGGTGGTGGTGTCGGCGGGTTCACTGGCCTGTAACCTGAGTGTAGGAATTCGGGTTTCCTAGCGAATGACGTCACTCTTAAGGCTTCATTGGCGAGGCTTTTGTGGCGAATATTTCTCTTTGTTGCTCTTATTATTATTGTTGTTGTTGTTGCTGTTTGTTATTATTGTTGTTGTTGCCTTGCTCTGTGCCTCCAGTTTTTTTTCTTTATCCACTTTTCTTTATCTACATGACTTACTTATTCTTATCTTTATCTTTGTTTCCCTCTATGTGAACTGATTGTAGGTTTGTCCATGTTTGTGTCTGTTTGTCTGTGTCTGTCTGTCTGTATGTATGTATGTATGTTTGAATGTGTATATGATGTCTGTGTGTCTGTCAGTCATGTTTTTTTTTTTTTACCTTTCCCCCTCCAGTCAGTCAATCAGTCAGTCAGTCAGTCAGTCAGTCACGGTCAATCACAGTCAGTCAGTCAGTCAGTCAGTCACGGTCAATCTCAGTCAGTCACAATCAATCAGTCAATCAGTCATTCACAGTCAATCAGTCAGTCAGTCAGTCAGTCACACTCACTCCCCCCACACACAACCCCTCCCCTCCCCCCCACAACACAACCCCTCCCCCCCCCACACACAACCCCTCCCCACTCCCCCCCCCCCACACACAACTCCCCTCCCCCCCCACACAACCCCTCCCCACCCCCACACACACAACCCCTCCTCCCCCACACATCCCCAGAAGCCCACATTTAAGCTATGAAAACAGACCAATACAGAATAACAAACAACCAAAAGAAGACAAAACACACACAGGACTCAGCCAAACACACATGTGCCTGCAGTTGCTTGTTTTCCTTCGTCTTCCTTCGAGAGAGAGAGAGAGACGGAGAGAATTGAAAAGCTGTCCCTCTGGCGTGTGCTTAAGGCGACGTGTGAAGGGATGGGGGAAGGAGTGGAGGAAGAGGAGGAGGAGGCAGGGAGGGATGGAGGAAGGAGTGAAGGAAGAGGAGGAGGCAGGGAGGGATGGAGGGATGGAAGAAGGAAGGGTTGGAGACAGAGGGATGGAAGGAAGGAGGGAAGGAAGAGGAGGAGGCAGGAGGAAGGAGTGAAGGAAGGGTTGGAGACAGAGGGATGGAGGAAGGAGTGAAGGAAGAGGAGGAGGCACGGAGGGATGGAGGAATGGAAGGAAGGAAGGGTTGGAGACAGGGAGAGGTGGAAGAAGGAGGGAAAGAAGGACAGAAGACAGGGTGGAATGGAGGAAGGCGTGAAGAAAGGAATGAATAGCAAGAAAAAGGGAGAGATGGAGGAAGGAAGGGGAGGAGACAGGGATGGATGGAGGAAGGAAGGAAGGAAGGAAATGAAGAAAAAATGAGTGATGGAGGAAGGAAGGAAGGAGAAGGAGGCATGTAGGACTAAAAGACGATATTAAAGGAGAAAGGAGAGGGAAGGAAAGGGAAAAAAAAGGAGATTTGACTGAAAGGAAGGAAGAAGGAGAAATGAAAGATAAACAAAACTGAGATATGATGTTAACGTAAGAGAGGAAGAAAGAGAGGGAGGAAAGAAGAGAAGGAAAAAAGGCAGAAATAGAAAAAATAAAGCATAGGGAGAAGAGGGAGAATTGCGGATAAGGAAGAATGGGAAAAGAAAATCGGTAGAAGAGACGAAAGAAATAATAGGGAAGAGAGAGGTAAAAAAAAGGGAGTTACTGAAGACATTAAAGAAAGAGATACGAGAGGACAGGTAGATAGGGAGAAGGAGGAGGAGGAAGAAGAGAGAGGCAGGTGAGAAAGAGACAGACAAGAATGGACAGGACAGGTGATATAAAAACCGGAGGAATGCGAGGAATTGAAGCCGAAAAAGGAAATGACAGGAAAGTAGACAAATGGAGGCAACAATAGAAGGGACAGGAAAGGAGATAAATGAAGGGGCAGAAAGGAAGGGGCAGGAACTGGAGACTAAGAAAAGAAGTGGAAGGAAAGGACTCGTAGAAGGGGCACAAAATGACATGTAAAGAGAAATAGATATACTGGGATGCAAAGAGGAGAGGAAGGAAAGGAAAAAGAAAGGAGGATTTAAAAGGAAATATGTACAATAGGGTGAAAATAAGAGAGAAGGAAAGGAAAAAATGCAAAAAACACGTACAGGGAAAGAAAGGCAGGAAGAAGGAAGAAACACATAAAAGGAAATAGGAAGATACAGTGAGGTGCAGAAAAAGAAGGAAAGGAAAAAGAAGGACAAGTTTAGGATAAGAGAGAAAAGGAAGGAAAGAAGAATTATCACGTAATGAGAAACAGGAAGAAAGAAGGAAAGGGAAGGGAAGAAAGGGCAAGCTGGGGAAAGGAAAGGAAGGGAAGAAACGCATAAAGAGAAATAGGTACAATGACAAGTAGACAAAAAAAAAGGAGAGGGATGGGAAGGTAAGGGAAGGACAAGTAAAGAATAGGAGAAAAAGGGATAGAAAGAAGGAGGTCACACGTACAGAAAAATAGTTATAGTTACGTGCAGAAAAAGAAGGAAAGGAAATGGAAATCAAGAAGAAAGGGCAAGTTGAATAAAGGAGAGGGAGATAAATGAGAGGGGAAAGGGAAGTAACATGTCTAGAGGAATAGGTACAGTGATGGCCGAAGAAAGAAGGGAAGGGAAGGGAAGGAAGGACAAGCTGAGGATAGGAGAGGAAGGGAAAGGAAGAAGGAAGGGAGAAAGAAAGGAAGAGAAGGGAAGGCAGGACAAGTTGAGGATAGGAGAGGAAGGGAAGGGAAAGGAGGAAGGAAGGGAACAGCTAAAGGAAAATAGGTAGAATGACATGCATATAAAGAAGGGAAGGGAAGGGAAGGAAGGACAAGTTGAGGATAGGAGAGGAAGGGAGCGCGGTGGGGAGCCATCTGCTGGGGCTGAGATGCGACCCGTAACTCTGAGGCCCAGCTGTGAGGAGAGACGTACAGCTGGCACCGAGGCGATCACCAACACCGATAGTACCGTGTGGTGATGTGGAGGTGGTGGTGGTGGCGGAGGTGGAGGTGATGGTGGTGGAGGTGGAGGTGATGGTGGTGGTGGTGATGGAGGTAATGGTGGTGGTTGAGCATGAGGTGTTGGGAGGTGAAGGTTAAGACAGGAAAAGGGGTTGAAGAGATGATGTTGATGGGAAGAACGATGATGGTGGTGATGAAGATAGATTAGGTGTTGATAGGGAGGTGATGATGAAGGTTATGACAGGAAAGGGAGATGAGTAAATGGTATTGAAGGGAAGGAAAGTGATGGTGATGATGGTGGTGTTGATGGTGAAGATAGAAGGGGAGTAGGTGTTGATAGGGAGGTGATGGTGAAGTTTATGACAGGAAAGGGAGATGAGTAGATGGTGTTGAAGGGAAGAAAAGATGATGGTGATGATGGTGTTGATGGTGATGAAGATAGAAGGGAAAACAGGTGAGGAGGTGACAACAGAAAGATGATGGTGGTGATGAGGGTGAGAGGAAGATGAGGTGGTGTTAGTGATGACGATAATGGGAAGGACAAGGAAGGGGGTGATGATGGAAAGGTATTGGTATGAAAGGTATGCAATTAAGATGACGATAGGGGTGTTGGTGAAGGCAGAGGAGGAGGAGGTGTTGATGGGAATGCACTCGTGACGATGGTATGAAAGAGGAAGGGGAAGCAGGAGAAGAGGTCATGATGGGAATGCGCTGATGATGATGATAGTGGCTAAGAAGAGAAAGGTGAAGGAAGAGGTGAAAAGGTGATAGGATTAAAGGATGAGGAAGGGATTTGAGGCTGGCGGGGAGGTGATGACAAGGGAGAAGAGAGAAGGGTGAAAAAGGTGTGAAGAAGAGGGGGGGAGATGCAAAAGGGAAGGGGTTCGTGAAGATGATGGTGGGGGATTTGTTAAAAGTTGGGATATAGTGATTGTAAGGGTTGTCACATACGAGCATAAAGTAAAAGAGAATTTAGAACCACCTACAAATATCTAACACCTTCTTAGACTCAATTCTTCCTTAAGTTAATGTGGGATACTGAAGTTGAAATAGCTGCTGTATGATCTACTTAACCCGTCCGCTGCGATTGGCACGGATTTGGCCTTCCATGGTAGCCTGGTAACATATAGTCTCAGGTCTTTCTCTGCCTCAGTGTTGGATAGTGGAGTGTTTCCCATGTGGTATTGGTATGCTGGACTTCCCCTCCCAAGTTATATGGCTTTACATTTTTCTTCATTGAATTGTAGCAGCCACTTATTGCTCCACTCCTGAAGCTTGGTGATGTCTTCTTGTAAGCAGTCCGCATCCAAGGGGTTAAGGCCGAGGGGATTGTGTAAAAAAAACGAGCATTCAGAACCTTTATAAGATCGAACACCTTCTATACTATCTTCCCACAGTATGGTTCTTGCTTTTCTTCAGATGTGGTTGGTTGTGGTGAGAGGACACGCGAAGTTAAGAATGAAGGGTGAACTCTGGCCATCCGATCATTGTGCAATCATGAAATTACCTGGCAGGATGAAGGACATCTGACCCTATTTATCTCGAGGTATTCTTGTCCCGAGGTGGATGTAGGGGTGGGGGTGGGGAGTGAGAGGCGACATACGAAGTAAAGAATGGAGTCTGAATTCTGCCCGTCCGATGTCTTTATTTGAAATCACTGAAGAAGGGGGAAAAAAAAAGAAGAAAAAAAAATCCAGATCTCTCTTTAGATATTCTCCAGAAGTGGTTGAATTTGTGACCTTCCAATCTCCTTACAATCACTGGAGGAGACGACAAAGCAAAAAGGTATCGAGTTGTTTTTCTAGCTGCTCTCCAGAAGTGACTGATTGGGAGAGGGTTTTGAATATGCGAAATATAGAATGGAGGCTTGACATAGCAATCCGATCTCCTTACAATCAGAAGAAAAAACAGGCAGATAGAAGCGAATTTATCCCAGATGTCTTACCAGCTATTTTCCAGAAGTGACTGATCGGGGGAGGATGTTGAATATGCGAATTAAATGTGGAGGCTCGACTTAGCAATCCGATCTCCTTACAATCAGAAGAAAAGCGGCAGAGAGAGGCGAATTTATCCCAGATGTGTTTCCAGCTATTTTCCAGAAGTGACTGATTGGGAGAGGATGTTGAATATGCGAAATAAAGAATGGAAGCTTGACATAGCAATCCGATCTCCTTACAGTCAGAAGAAAAAGCGGCAGAGAGAAGCGAATTTATCCCAGATGTGTTTCCAGCTATTTTCCAGAAGTGACTGATTGGGAGAGGATGTTGAATATGCGAAATAAAGAATGGAAGCTTGACTTAGCAATCCGATTTCCTTACAATCAGAAGAAAAGCGACAGAGAGAAGCGAATTTATCCCAGATGTCTTTTCAGCTATTTTCCAGAAGTGACTGATTGGGAGAGGTTTTGAATATGCGAAATAAGGAATGGAAGCTTGACTTAGCTATCCGATTTCCTTACAATCAGAAGAAAAGCGGCAGAGAGAAGCGAATTTATCCCAGATGTGTTTCCAGCTATTTTCCAGAAGTGACTGATTGAGAGAGGTTTTGAATATGCGAAATAAGGAATGGAAGCTTGACTTAGCAATCCGATCTTCTTACAATCAGAATAAAAAGCGGGAAGAGAGAGAAGCGAATTTATCCCAGATGTCATTCCAGCTATTATATTAGTATTGTATATCTTCAGAGGTGGGTGTTGGGTGGGGAATGGGGGGTAAGGAGGGTTGAGTATGCGAGATAAGGAATGGAGGCTGTGAGTTCTGGCTATCGGATCTCCTTATAGTCAGAAGAGAATCAGGTACAGAGAAACGAATTAACTCAGATGTCTTTCCAGTTATTATTATTATTATTATTATTATTATTATTATTATTATTATTATTATTATTATTATTATTATTATTATCATTGTATATCTGCAGAGGTGAATAATAGAGAAGAAGAGAGACGGTAAGGAGATGAGAAAAAGTAAAGAGGTAAGAAGATTGTCGGAGAGAAGAGAGGAGGAGGAGAGTTTTTTAAGATAGAGAGAGAGGAGAGAGGGGGGTTGTTGGGGGTTGGGATGGTAAGGGGTGGGGAGGGGGCATGCGAAGTGAGATTTTCGATGTCAGATTTATGTTAAGTCGAAGGTTTAGGCCAAGAGAGGTCGGGGGATGGGGGAAGGGGGTTGCGGACAAGGCCAAAGAAACTGTCTAATAAAAAAAGTCATCCCCGCGGTGTCTGTCTGTCTGTCTGCCTACCTGTGGATGTGCTCAGAGATTATTCCGCTCCTCCTTCTTAGGTCTAACGCCTCCTTAGATGCGATTCTTAAAAGAGGTTAAGAGGAGGAGGAGGAGGAGGTAGGTGAAGAGGAGGGTGCGACGAGGGGTAGAAGATTCAGGAGGAGGAAGAGTAAAATACAGATGAGGAGGAGGCGGTGAAGGAGAAGAACAAGAAGGACGAGAGGAAAAGAACAGCGGAAACAGTAACTTCTGCAACGAGAGGAAAAAAAAAAAAGAGAAAAAAATGGGGAGGAGAAGAAAAAGGAAAAGGAGAAGAGCAAGAAGAACAAGAAGAAAGAAAAGAACAACAACAACAACCTTTGAAACAAGAACAACAGCAACAAAACAAAAACTAGAACAAGAACAGGAATAGCAGAACAGGAGGAGGAGGAGGAGGAGGAGAAGAGGAGGTGGAGGAGGACGAGAGAACAGATAAAAAAAAAAAAATCCGAATTATGATAAGCAGAAAGTTGCGGAGAGGGAGAAGGTCGAAGAGGAGGAGGAGGAGGAGGAAGAGAAAGAAAAAGAAGAAGAAAAAGAAGAAGAAGAGGAGGAGGAGGAAGAGAAGGTGCAGAAAAACCAGCAAAACAAACCAGGTGATGTTGGGGTTATGTCAGAAGCTTATGTGAGGGAGGGGCGAAATTAGCAGATTGAATAATGCATCTTGTCAATCACTGCCGTCACCTGCTGTCACCTGGCTGGCCCGTGGGAGGGAGGGGGGTAGGGTAGGGGGGGGAGAGAAGAGGAGATAAGAAAAGGGAATGAAGAATAGCGAAGAAGAAACGGTAAGGAAATGAAAAGAAGCAAATAATAGTAGTAGGAGGGAAAAGGAGGAAGATGGAAGACGATAGAAGAGAAAGAGAGGGAAATCAAAGATAAGATGAAAAGAGAAATAAATGTGTATTAGTAATTTATATACGAATTTTTACTTAATTACGGGATTTCGTCTCGTGAAAGATATGGATATAGACAGACTGAAAAACGCATAAAGAATAACGAAGGAGAGAAAAATTAATTACAACAAAGATGTAAACAAAGAAGAGAAAAGCAGAGACAAACATATGAAGAATCAGAAAGAAAACATAAACAGGTCTTAACAGAAAAAAAAGAGAGAAAAGAAGGGTAAAGACAACGGAGAGATACCTGTCACAGAGGGCGACAGGTGAGGCAAAATCTTACTCTGGCGGGGCTGAGGTGAGGCGGAGAAAGCTTGGGATGGACGGACGGAGCGACGGACGGGCGAGGCGAGGCGAGGCGAGGTGAAGGCCGCGTGAAGAAGATAAGCAAGATGGATGTTGTGTTTTCTCTCCGCTTCATCATTGTGGCGCCGCGTAAGAAGAGGCGACGGTAAACGGGACGTAAATATATAAACGTGTCTTCCATCTCTATTTATAAATTAATAATACACGTTTATTACAAAATTCAAGGCAACTTCAACACATTAAGAGATATCAAAGCAACGTAAACAGCAATAAAAGAAACGTTTCAAAACAAAATAAAACCCAGTATCAACACATTGAGAAAGATCAAAACGCAACACAAACACAAGACCCACAAAACACAGTCACACACACACACACACACACACACACACACACACACACACACACACACACACACACACACACACACACACACACACACACACACACACACACACACACACACACACACACACACACACACACACACACACACACACACACACACACACACACACACACACACACACACACACACACACACACACACACACACACACACACACACACACACACACACACTTTCCTTCCATCATACACTCGCGCACTCCTTACCTTGACCTCCATAAATCACAGGTAAGGGGTCAAGGTAATCCCCGTGTCTTTCCTTGGGTCGCCAGGTGTGTACAGGTGAGGCTTGGTTGCCCTTAGGTTAATTAGAGTGCAGGTGTGACGTATTCAGGTGAGGGGAAGGAAATGAAGTCTTGGTCTTTGTTTACGTACGTGTGGGCGTATGTGTGGAGTGTATATATATTTTTTGTGTGTGCGTGTGTAGTTAAGCTTTTTCTCTTCTTTTGGTGTGATCCTGTTTAAGGGTTGTGTGCCTATTAAATTAAGCTGCTGGAATGGTGTTAAGGGTTGGTGGACCTTACTTTAGTTATTTATATTCTTTTTCTTTTTCTTCGTTGTTATTTCCTTCACTTGATTTCCTTTTATCTCTAACTTACATCCTTTTTCAATATTTTCCCTTCCTTCCTTCCTTCCTTCCTTCCTCCCTTCCTTCCTTCCTTTCTTTTCCTTTATTCCTTCCTTCCTTTCCTTTCCTTTCCTTTCCTTTCCTCCTTTCCTTCCTTCCTTCCTTTCTCTTTACTTTTTCTTTCCTTCCTATCTCTTCCTCTTACCTCCTCCTTCTCCTTCTCCTCCTCCTCATCCTCATCCATGTCTTCCTCTCCCTTCGTGTCCAATTAGCGGGATTTGCCTTTTGGACGCTTCGAACCTTTTTTTTTTAGCATCTTGATCCTCGGCACATCTTTTCGGGGCTTCCCCAAATACGGCGGCGAGCTCACGAAACAAATCATATTCTTGTGTACGCTGCCTGATACCCGAGAGAGAGTCCTTATTTTCTGTCTGTCTGTCTGTCTGTCTGTCTGTATGTATGTCTCTCTCTCTCTCTCTCTCTCTCTCTCTCAGATAGGCAATATATTCTTCGGAGACGTTGCTCATATTGAATAGTCTTTCCTTTTGCTTGTGTGGAAAGTTTTGCAATGATAATGTAAAGCTCGTGGGAGAGGATTAGAGAAGAAAGGAAGATGAATATTAATGTTATTTTTGGAAGCATACGTGAAGCCTCATAAACTTTGCATCGTGCGGTCTGTCTGTCTCGTCTCGTGCCCAAAGGAAGGAAGGAAAGGAGGATGAAGAAAGGAAGGAAGGAAGGAAGGAAGAAGGAGAAGGAGAGTGAGAAAGGAAGAAAGAGAAAGGAAGGAAGAAAGGAAGAAAAAATGAAAGAATGACAAGACGAAAGGAAGGAAAGAAGGAAGAAGGAAAGAAAGAAGGAGAAGGAGAGAGGGATAGAGAAAGAGAGAAAGGAAGGAAGAAAGGAAGAAAAAATGAAAGAACGACAAAATGAATAGACGAAAGAAAAAGGAAAGGAGGCGGGAAGGAAGGGAGGAAGAGAAATAAAGAAAGAAAGAGAGAAAGAGACATAGAAATAGATAAAGAGAGAAGGAGAGAATGAAAGAGAGGGAAATAAATAAAGATAGAAAGAAGCAAAAGAGAGAAAACGAGAGAAAATAAAAGAAAGATAAAAATAGAGAGAAGGAAGGAAGAGGGAAGAAGGGAAGGAAGGAGGGAAGGAAGGAAGAGGGAAGAAGGGAAGGAAGGAGGGAAGGAAGGAAGAGGGAAGAAGGGAAGGAAGGAGGGAAGGAAGGAAGAGGGAAGAAGGGAAGGAAGGAGGGAAGGAAGGAAGAGGGAAGAAGGGAAGGAAGGAGGGAAGGAAGGAAGAGGGAAGAAGGGAAGGAAGGAGGGAAGGAAGGAAGAGGGAAGAAGGGAAGGAAGGAGGGAAGGAAGGAAGGATCATGAGCTGGAGGAAATATTTACATCTTCATTTACGCGAAGGATATAAAAAAAAATAATAATAAAAGAAATGCCTCCCTTTGAATGACAAGTGTTTGTGTGTGTGTGTGTGTGTGTGTGTGTGTGTGTGTGTGTGTGTGTGTGTGTGTGTGTGTGTGTGGAGGAGGAGGAGGAGGAGGAGAAGGAGTGTGAAGTCTAGACGAAGAATTAAAGTTGAAGGTTCTGAAGTTCTGCTTGACTGCATTGCGTTTCACAGGACCAAGAAAGGAGGAGGAGAGAGAGGGCGACAGACGACATGGAGGAGGAGGAGGAGGAGGAGGAAGAGGAGGAGGAAGAGGAAGAGGAGGAGGAAATTATAGTAAGTGTGCTTATCAACGAGTATAAAGAGAGAGACAGAGGTGTGGGTGGGAGGTAAGTGGCTGAAGGAGAGGGAGGGAATGACAGTCACGAGAGAGAGAGAGAGAGAGAGAGAGAGAGAGAGAGAGGGAGAGGGAGAGGGAGAGGAAGAGATGAGAGAGGAAAGACAAGAAACTCAAGAGACGAGAGATCAGAAGAGACACAGTATTAACATGTAGAGTCCAAGGCAGAGAGACATGGGCGCAATGCACTGGTCGTTTCCTAGCAGGGTTAAGACACGTAGGCAATGGGAGGCGGCAGGGCAGTGGCGTGGAAGGGAGAGAGGACACTAAGCCTGGCAGGGGTGGACAGGGCAGACCGGGGCGTAGGCTGACTCGGACTGGCAAGCCTTGAATGGGGCGGGGAGGGGAAGGGGAGATGCAGGTTGTAGGCGTTAGTGTGGGTTGTAGTCATTGATGTGGAGGGGTGCACTCGGGGGGGGGGGTATGTGTTGTGGACTGGGTATTGCTTGAGTGAAGGAGGGGGAGGGGTGGTCAGGAGGTCTGTTTTTTGGGGGTAGGGTGTTCTAGGGTGCTGAAGGGGATGTGTTAGTAATAGTTGAGGGGAGGAATGTAGGTGCTGGGGATGGGGTGCTTGTGTAGTGTGCTTGGGGATGTGTTAAGGGGGGAGGGGCTGGGGAGAAGAGGGGGGGAGAAGGATGCGTGTATATGTAGGTGTGGGTGCTTGCTCTACGGTGAGGGGGAGTAGGTAGGCTTTCTCCATAACCTTCCTTGGCCTCTTAAGACACTAGGGCGTTCCAAGCACCTGCCAGACAGCCTTGTTTCCCGCTGGTCAAGGTTGAGAGTTACTGCAGTTTCCTCTCTTTTAGTCCCACTTTTCCTTTTAGTTCAAGACAATGCCGCTGGGTTGTGGAGGAGGACCTTATACTCGATCTTTGTTGATGAGGATGAGGATAAGAAATAGGAGGAGGAGAATGAGGAGAAAAGAAAAGTAAAAGGAGGAGAAGGAAAAGGAGGAGAGGGAGAAAAGGGAAAAGGGAAAGAGAAGAAGAAGAAAAAGAAGCAGGGGAAGGAGAAGGAACGAGTAGAAGGAGAACTTGAATGATATAGAGAAGGATAAATAGAAGTTAATGTAGAGAACGAGGAATGAATAGAAGTTGAATGAAATAGAGAAGAAGAGTGGTTAGAAGTTGAATGATGAAGAATAAGCAGAAGGAGTTGAATGATACAGAGAAGAACGAGTAGAAGGAGAACTTGAATGATATAGAGAAGAATAAACAGAAGTTAATGTAGAGAACGAGGAATAAATAGAAGTTGAATGACATGAGTAAAATGACTGTGTGAGGTAACGCCCCATTCAGACAAAAACAGGGAAAGGATGGGGTCGTTTGGGTGACAGACAGACAGAGACAAACATGAAAAAAAGATAGATAGACAAGCAAGGACAAACAGAACAGGCAATAAACTCGGTGTAAATTAATGATGTTTACGAAATTGACCTCATTCTTTAGATCATATTCTCCGTATGTAAAAAAAAAGAAGCCAATATTCAGTGTAAATTAGTCGTGTAAAAAAAAGGAAGATATCAATTGAGTGTAAATTAGTGATGTTTAAAAAGACGACCTCATTTTGGAGTTTATATTAAGTTTGTATGTTTGAAAAAAAGCCAATGTTCAATGTAAATTAGTTGTGTAAAATAAAGACAAAATATCAGTCAGGTGTAAAATTAATGATGTTTAAGAAGATAAGGAGGAGGTGGAAGAGGAAGAGGAGGAAGAGGAGGGAGAGGGTGACAAGGAGGAGGAAGAGGAGAAAGAGGGTGACAAGGAGGAGGAAGAGGAGAAAGAGAAGGGAGAGGAAGACAAGGAGGAGGAAAAGGAGAAAGAGGAGGGGGAGGGAGAAAAGGAGGAGGAAGAGGAGAAAGAGGAGGAGGAGGAGGAGGAGGAGGAGGAGGAGGAGGAGACAAAAATAGATGAAAATGAAAAAGAGAAAGAAAAGACATATAGAAGTTTAAGTTTAGATTGTTTAGAGGAGGAGGAGAAGGAGAAGAAGAAGAAGGAGGAGGTGGAGGAGGAGGAGGAGGAGGAGGAGGAGGAGGAGGAGGATAAGAAGACAAAAATAGATGACAATGAAAAAAAGACAAAGAAAAGACATATAGAAGTTTAAGTTTAGATTGTTTAGAGGAGGAGAAGAAGGAGGAGGAGGAGGAGGAAGAGGAGGATGAGGAGGAGGATAAGAAGACAAAAAAAGATGACCATAAAACCAAGAAAAAGAAAAGACAAGGAGGTTTAAATTTATATTGTCTGTATATTCGAAAAAAGAAAAGTCGATATTCAGTCCAAATCAATCCTGTTTACAGCGATATCTCAATTCGCCGCAGATTAATTCACTGCCAATCACACGGACAAACAGACAAACACCAAGTTGACGCATTGCTAATTCATTCTGTCTATCAAAATGGATGGTCCAGTTCTTCACTCTAAATTAATTCTGCGGCCGTAAAAAAAAAGTTAATGGTTCTTTATGGCGCAGAGAAGTGGAGTAGGCAATGAAGGAAGGAGATGAGAGAGAGAGAGAGAGAGAGAGAGAGAGAGAGAGAGAGAGAGAGAGAGAGAGAGAGAGAGAGAGAGAGAGAACAACAACAGCAATAAAAACAAGAACCGGATGAACGAGATGAGATAGGGAGGGAAAGAGAAAGGGAGAGGAAGAGAGAGAACAACAACAACAACAACAACAACAACAACAGGATGATGGTGGCGATTGAAAACAGGAGGAGGGGGAGAAGGAGGAAGAAGAAGAAGAAGAACGAGTTTAAAAATGTGTCTCCTCCTCCTCCTCCTCCTCCTCCTCCTCCTTCTTTCGAGTTGTTTGTTTGCGCCGAAAGAAAGAAAGAAAGAAAGAAAAATGGAGAGAGAAAAAAAAGTAATGTGATGTTTTGCAATTTAGATACAGTTGTGTTTGTGGCTGCATCGGGGATTGCTTTTACGAGGCGTCCATTGTATTTGTCACCGGCGGAGGGAGACTTATCGTGCTTACTTTGTGGGAGGAGGAGGAGGAGGAGGCTTATCGACGGGAGGTAGCGACTGTGTGACGAAGGGGCGGAGATAACCTCACCACCGAAGGGAAGGAAGATAGAACACCGCCAGGAGGAGGAGGAGGAGAGACAGAGGAGTGGGTTAACAGTACGTGTAGAAGGTGAAAGAGGAGGAGATAATTTGATACGAGGACAAGAGGAAAGAGAAAGACGAGGTCGAGGGCGTGTACTAGGAGGAGGAGGAGGAGGTTGAGGAGGAGGAGGAGGAGGGGGAGGAAGACAACGAAAGCTAATGCGACAATGAGAAGGAAAAGAGGATAAAAAGACGAAAAAGAATACTATAAAAAAGCAGAAAAAGAAAGAGACAAACAAAGACGCAAAAGAAAACGAAGAACAAAAAGAACCAGAAGCAAAATAAGGAGAACAAAAAGACGGTGGCAGAGAAATAAAGAAAAAAATAAAACGATATGGAGAAAGGGGAATAAGATCAGACGGATAAAGAGGAGGAGGAGAAGCCAGAAACAGTCGAGGCATCTGACGTGGGACTTGGGGGACGCCAGAGCACTATGGAAATGAGAGAAGTGCGCGAGGTGGGACCATATTCTTAAAGATTTTGCCATTCAAGAACCACAGTTTTCAAAGCTTTCCTAGGAGTTATGGGCACTTCTTTACGGTAGTTTAATGACCTCTATGGTAGTTTGATAAAGCCTCTGTACCATGAAGGAGAAGAAAGAGCACATGAAAACCTGATTAAGCTCCTTTGAGGGTTTTGCAAATAATGTATGTGAGAGGTGGAGGCGTCTAAGAAAACCGACCTTGTAAGTAGTGTATGTGAAAGGCAGAAACGTCCTTGAATACTAAACTGAGTCTCTGTAGGAGGTGTGTGTAGGGGGTGCGCGGGGTGGTGAAGGGGGTAAAGGTTGGTGGAGTGAGGTTTTGATGCCTTGTGGTTTTAATGTGGAGGCGAAATGGAGAGCAGGTCGGTCACAAAATCAATAAATTAAAACAAAATCACCTGTAAATCATAAAACGTTACAAATACTTGACTTACCTGATGCGTTACTGTGTTGCGAATGCGGGAACAACACGTCTTTAGGAGGCGAAGGAACACAACACTCCTCTTAACTCTTTTGTAGAAGCAGTGAGTAGCGGGCTTTTTTTTCCATTAGTTTTCTTTTCTTTTGCCCTTGAACTGTTTCCTCTTCTGTAAAAAAAAAAAAAAAAAAAAGGTCGACGCCCACCACGACGCGTCCAAGGCCTTCCAAGATGTACGATTGGGTTTTCTCTCTTCGGCCAACAGAACGCATTCGTGTGACGGAGGGAACGTCGTGTGCCTACGCTGTACTCACCCCTCTTTATGTGCCTGTCTCTGTTTGGGCCGATAATCCATTAGTTCAACTCCCACGCCTTATGGAAACTAGGAATTAAAAGGTCAAACTAAACTTATGTGTAGCGTGCTGGGGAGGACGTGTGCCCTCGCTGTGTTCAAGAATTTAATGTGCCTGCCTCTTTTTTGTGGTGGTTCTCCATTGTTAAACTCCTACACCTTTTGGAAACTAAGAAAAACGAGGGGTATTCTTCTTCTATATTCAAGAATCAAAATAACTTATGTATACGTGCCTGGGAGGACATTTGTATTCTCTTGGTTTAATTCATTGATGTGCTTGCCTTAGTTAAACCCCTACACCTTTTGGAAACTAAGAAAAACGAAGCGTATTCTTCTATATTCAAGAATCAAAATAACTTATGTATACGTGCCAGGGAGGACATTTGCATTCTCTTTGTTTAATTCATTGATGTGCCTGCCTTAGTTTGGGGTGGCGCTCCATTAGTTAAACTCCTACTCCTTTGGGAAACTAAAAAAAAAGTGTATTATTCCATCTTTAACGAACAGAACAAAAAGTGTAACGTAATTGGGAGGACGTTTGCCTCTGCTATGTTCAAGCCTATAAATGTGTCTGCCTCTTTTTTTGTCGTCCTCCATTTTTTCAACTCCTACACCTTTTGTAAACTAAAGAACACAAGGTGCATTCTTCTATATTCAACAAACAAAAACAAACTTCAGCGTAATATTCTGCGGAGGACATTTGCCCACGCTCTTTTCAACCTTTTAATGTGCCTGCCTCTTTTTGGGGATATCGTCCATTAGTTAAAACTCTTGCACCTTTTGCAAACTAAGGAAAACGAGGTATATTCCTCTCCAGCCAACATAACGTATTTGTGTAACGTAATGGAGAGGACATGGTGTTTCTACGCTATTTTCAACTCCTTTATGTGCTGGCCTTATTTTGAGGTCCATCAAACTCCTACACCTTTTGGAAACTTAGATAAACAAAACAAAAACTTATGTGTAACTTTCTGGGGACGACGTTTCCCTTCACTTTATTTAACCCTTTGATGTGCCTGCCTTTGTTTTGGGTCATTCTCCATTAGTTCAAACTCCTACACTTTTTGAAAATGTAAGGAAATCGAGGTGTAGTCTTTTATATTCAACAAACAAAACCAACTTATGTGTAACTTTCTGGGGACGACGTTTCCCTTCACTTTATTTAACCCTTTGATGTGCCTGCGTTTGTTTGGGGTCATTGTACATTAGTCCCACACCTTTTGGAAACGTAAAGAAATCTAGGTGTAGTCTTTTATATTCAACAAACAAAACCAACTTATGTGTCCCCAGCGTTTCCCTTTGCTTTGTTTAACCCTTTGATGTGCCTGCCTTTGTTTGAGGTTATTCTCCAATAGTTCACCTCCCACACCTTTTGGAAACGCAGAGGAAGCGAGGTGGAGTTTTCTGTCTGCAATAAGCGAGATGTATGTGTGTGCAAGCTGATGGCGTGGACGTTTGCCTAAATTACCTCCCGTACCCTTCCCAGTGCCTCCCTCTTATGGCGGGATCCTCCATTAGTCAGACTCCCACACCTCGGAAATTAGGGAAAACAAGGCGAGGTGTTCCTTCTTTTATAGGTGTGTGTGGGGAAGTGCTTTTTTTTTTTTTTTTTTTTTTTTACAACAAAGGAGACGGCTCAAGGGCAACAAAAAGAGTGTAAAAAAAAAGAAAGCCAGCTGCTCACCGCTCCCATAATAGACGGAAGTAGAGTAGCCAAAAGAGAGGTCAATTTCGGGTGCATGGAGAGGTGTCTTGTTTGTTTGTGGGTGTTTTTTTTGTGTGTGTGTGAAAGAAAAGGCGGACCGACATTAAACATACTTACATACACATTTTTTTTTTACATCAGAGGACACGGCTCAAGGGCAATAAAAAGAGTACAAAAAAAAAGCCCGCTACTCGCCGCTCCTATACTAGATAAAAGTAAAGAGTAGCCAAAAGAGAGGTCAATTTCAGGTGCATGGAGGTGTCTTGTTTGTGTGTGGGTGTTTTTTGTGTGTGTGTGAAAGAAAAGACGGACCGACATCAGACATACTTACATACACAGACAAACATAGACCGACATAAACACATACAAAAACAACAACAACAACAACAACAACAACAAAAAAAAAAAAATGGGACAGACGTATATACAATTGATCGAGAGATGGAAAGATAAATTAAAGTAAAAAAAGGAAGATAAGAAGTAGTTTAGACCGACAGAAATACATACAACAACAACAACAACAACAACAACAACAATGGGACAGACGTATATGCAATTGATAGAGGAAGAAAGAAAAAATGAAAGTAAAAGAAGATAGGACGTAGTTTTGTGTGTGTGTGTGTATTTGTATGTTTGTGTGTGTGTAAGATAAATAAAAGTACAAAAGGAAGATGCTAAGTAGTTTTTTGTGTGTTTGTTTGTGTGTTTATGTGTGTGTATCTTGGTGGAAAAGGGTGTGTGTCTACAATATATTCTACCTTTTACAAACACGTACCTATATTTTTTTTCTTGGGGGGTAGAGGAGAGGTAATCCGCCATTAGTGAAGGACGAACATTTATTTTGGGACCAACAGAAAACTTAAAACATTCTTTCCTTATTCTTTCTTGCGATTTCTCATTCTATTTTAGCAAGCAAGGCGTATTTATTATTATGAAAGAGGTAACCCGCCATTAGTGAAGGACGAACATTTATTTTGGAACCTACAAAAAACTTAATACATTCTTTCTTTATTCTTTCTTTCGACTTTTCATTCTTATTTTAGCAAGCCAGACGTGTTTATTTGTAACCTGAGAGGGTTTAACAAGTGACTCCATTAGCTGCGCGTGCTTTTAATTAACTGGATGACTGACCATTAGGCAAGCTTCCACACATTTTTGTAATTGCAGGAAACTTGTTGAGACTTGTTTTTGCTCGCTTGAATCTGAAGGAAGAAAGGCTGGTATTCTTAGACGGTCCCGCCTCTAACATCAGCTATTTCCAAAGGCTAAAAAGGAGAGGAATCGAGTTTTCATGAGTCGTTTTCACCTTCATATTATAGAGGAAGGATCAAACTACCATCAGAGTCATTAAACTACCCCTAGAAATGCCCATAATGCCCACGAAAGCCTTGTCAAATATGTGTGCTTGGGCTCCGAAACGATTAAGAATACGGAGAAAAGTATTTACACCCACAAGCGATGCCTCACTCCTAATGTATTCTCTTATCTGGGTCTGATTTTTATTGGATGATTTCTCTTGTTTTGTCCCTGTGTGTCTCTTCCAAGCAATCCGGGGTCAGAATGTAATATTTTTCTTGTCTTAAGTCCTCATGAGGGAGGGAGGAGACTGGAGTGGTCAGGGAGGAGGGAGCAGGGAGGGTAGGGGGAGAGAAGTTAGGTTAGAGAAAGAGATCACATGGAAGGGAGAAGAGGGCGAGGGAGGAGGAAGCAGGGAGGGTAGGGGGAAAGAAGAGTTAGGTTAGAGAAAAAGAGATCACATGGAAGGGAGAAGAGGGCGAGGGAGGAGGAAGCAGGGAGGAGGGAGGGTGGGAAGAGAGGGCAGGGTTAAGGAGAAGGGAAGGAAGGACAGGGTTAGGGAAGAGGGAAGGAAGGACAGGGTTAGGGAAGAGGGAAGGGAGGACAGGGTTAGGGAAGAGGGAAGGGAGGACAGGGTTAGGAAAGAGGGAAGGAAGGACAGGGTTAGGAAAGAGGGAAGGAAGGACAGGGTTAGGGAAGAGGGAAGGAGGACAAGGTTAGGAAAGAGGGAAGGAAGGACAGGGTTAGGAAAGAGGGAAGGGAGGACAGGGTTAGGGAAGAGGGAAGGGAGGACAGGGTTAGGGAAGAGGGAGGAGTGAAGGTAGAGGGAGAGAAGGTAGGTTAGGTTATACGTCTCAAGTTACGAGTGGGAAGCTGTTATCAATAGAACAATTAGGAGTCTTGAATAACCTCATACCACAAAAGAAACACAGACACACATACAAACATACATACAGAAAGGTAGAGCAATGGGAAAGAATACTGCATGACATCAGACCACAAGCAAAAGACAGACAGACAAACATACAGATAAACATACAGAAAAAGACAAGATAAAAAACACTAAAGAGATGACAAGAAAATGAAGCAAGTCGATGGTTAAAACAGACATAAATACACACACACAAACACACAAACAAAGGCAAAAGAGACAAGATAAGCAACAGGAAAGAAAGAGATAAGAAAATGAAGAAGTCGAGGGTTAAAACAGACATAAACACACACACAAACACACAGCCAAAGACAAAAGAGACAAGATAAGGAACAAGAAAATGACGAGAAAATGAAGGAAGTCGATGGTTAAGCTCAGGAGAGTGAAGCAAGTCGACGGTTTGCCTCATAATTACCAATGCAAATAGAAACCTGTCCGCCGCCCCTTTTGTGCCGAGACGCAGCTCAGTACTACCTGGCGGACCTACCTGTAATTATTCACACCAGTTCTAATTTCATTTATCTTGCATCTCCTTCTATCCTCCACCTCCCTCGCCCTCTCTGCCTCTCCCTCCCTTCTTCTGTCTTTATCACATGCTCTCTATCCTTTCCTCCTTCTCTCTGCCTCTCCCCCTTCCCTCCCGTGTATGCCCTTGCTCTCGTTCTCTCTCTCTCTCTCTCTCTCTCTTCTCTTCTCTTCTTCCTCCCTCTCTCTCCTTTTCCCTTCCTTCTCTCTCTCCCTTTCTCTCCTCTTCCTTCTCTCCCCCCTCACACTCATGCAACTCTCTTCCAAGCCCTACTACCTCTCCTTCTCTCTCTCCCCATCCTTTCTCTACCTCTTCCTCCTCTCCCATCGCCACACTTTCCCTTCCTCTCTCTCTCCCACACATCCCCTTTCCCTTCCTCTCTCTTCCTCCCCTTCCCCTTTAACCCCCCTCGTCCCCCCTCTCCAACTCATGCAACTCTCTTCCAAGCCTCTCTACCGGTCCGTCTCTTTCCCTTCCCTCTCTCTCTCCTTTTCCCCCAGTCTCCCTCTGTCTCTTCCCCCTTTCTCCCTCTGTCTCTCCCCCTTTACCCCCGCACGCAATCTGCTGTCCTTGTAAATCCCTCTCTTTTGTACACATAAATCTAACCTTTCCGATTCCCGATAGCCGCCAAAGGGAAGTCGAAGGTTTAGCTTAAGTAGGAACACGCTCTCTGCCCCCAGCGGTAATTATAAGTTAAATCATCTCTCTCTCTCTCTCTCTCTCTCTCTCTCTCTCTGATGCCCTTTAATTAGTTTCTCTCATTTCTCACCTCTACATCTAGATTTTGAGAGAGAGAGAGAGAGAGAATTAATCAGGTGCCGGGAAAAACAATACATTACGGTTACTCGTCAAAATATGAGACTTAATTTTCTTGCTTAATTTTCATCAGGGCTTCGAATGCAGATAACGAATTTTTACCGGACGGAATTATTCTTGTTTGCTTTCGTTTTGTTTGTCTATCCATCAATTTATCTATTTGTCTGTCTGTCTGTTTATCTATTTTTCTATATATTAGCAAATGCATGATTTTTCCTCGGTTTATTTAATCACTTGACGTTCATTGACATTACTCTTATTCTTCTTTACTTTCTTACTCCTCTTCTTATTTTTATTTCCTTTCCTTTTGTCTATATCTGTCCATCTACTTATCTTCTGGTGTCTGTTCTTCCTATGTATTCCTATGTATCTCCGTCGTTCTCTTCTCCTTCCTTCTCCACATTCCCCCTTCCCTTTTCTTCCCCCCACTCATGCAACTCTCCCTTTTCCAAGTTCCTCTTTCTCCCCATCCTTTCTCTACCTCTTCCTCCTCTCTCTCCCACACATCCCCTTTCCCTCCCTCTCTCTCCCCCCTTTCTGTATGTCTATGTCTATTTATATATTAGTGTATCTCTGTTTGCTTGCTGTATTTAATTAACTGTCGAGCTTAATTTTCCCCGTGGCCTCCTTTTCATCCTCCAGTGACCCGCAACAACACACCATTTGTTTAATTATTATCAACGCGCCCCGATGCCCCCGACGCTGGTTTATGGCCCATCCTGCGACCTTACCTGTGCTCTCTCTCTCTCTCTCTCTCTCTCTCTCTCTCTCTCTCTCTCTCTCTCTCTCGTTTATCGTTTACAAGTTTTTTCTTCTTCGTCTTTCTCTTTTATTTCTTGTTCTTGTTCTTGTTATTCTTGTTCTTGTTGTTCTTGTTGTTCTTCTTGAGAGAGAGAGAGAGAGAGAGAGAGAGAGAGAGAGCAATAATTATCCATGCCTTTTAGTGGGTAAGTGAAGCCATGTGTTGTAATCGCTACGCACAAGAGCAACCTGTGTGTGTGTGTGTGTGTGTGTGTGTGTGTGTGTGTGTGTGTGTGTGTGTGTGTTGCAAATTGGAGTGTTTCTTGGCTTGCATGAGTGTGTTGTATTGCCTTGTGTTGCCTTTTGGTGGGATATTGTGTTGTGTTAGAAGTGAGATTGAGTGAGTGAGTCAATGAAAGTGAGAGTGAGTAACTGAGAGGTGAATGCGTATTGTGCCTAGTGGGTAAATGAGTGTATGAGTGCGTGTGCGTGTGTGAGGGGAAGGTGAGTGAGTATGAGTGTGAATGAGTGAGTGAGTTCAGCGTTGAAAGTGAAGGAAAATGAGTGTGAGTGAATGAAAGATGAGTAATGCATAAGGTGTCTGGTGGAGAGATAGTGTGTGAGAGAGAATGGAGTAAATGGGTGATGACAGAGAAAGAGGTTGATTATGTTGAAAGTGAAGGGAAAGGGAAAGTACCTGTGTGTGTGCGTATGTGCGTGTGTGCTGTGCGTATGAGTCAGTCCCGGGAGAAGGTGAGTCTGGCGAAGGGAAAGTGTGTGTGTGTGTGTGTGTGTGTGTGTGTGTGTGTGTGATAGCGACGTTATTTCTTACTGATTCGTTATTTTTTTCCTTTCTGTTTCAACCTCACCCATGAACACACACACACACACACATACACACACTAAATCCTCTTCAACACTCTAATCTATTCAGCAAAGTTCGTTAATTCACACACACACTCAACACACACACAAAAATAAGACATTAGATCTCTGCGCTTCAAAGAGTTTCAAACACCTTATAGTACTGCCTCGAACCCTCATCATGCACTCATCAGCGGAGGTTCAGAGTTCACCCTTAATAAACTGAGCTCCTTAACCCGCCGCGGCCTTGGCTACGACCCCCCTTCGAACATACCCTCCTCCCTCTCTCCCTCCCGCTACATCTGCGCCGTTAATCTTGAGTACTGCCTCCCGTAAACCTCTCCCAGTGTGCTGATGTGAAGAGGTGTTTGCTGCCTTGTTTTCTGTGTTGTTGTTTACTGGTGTTGAGGGGATGCTTAGTGTGGTTTACTTGACTTATATGTTTGTTTACACCTGATGTCTCTATTGTTTGGCGGTGTTTTTTTTTCTTCTTATTTTTGAGTTGGAAAATTTGTAGGCTTGGTTTACTGGGTTATATTTATACGTCTTTGCATCCTTTTTTTTTTGTTATAGTTTTGCTTGCTCTGTTTGCGTTGAGAAGTTTGGTTTACTGTTTTTTTGTGTGTTATACGTTTCGCCTATTGCGCCGGTATGCTTTCTTAGTGGGGCTGGTGGTGGGCCCCAACCCGTAATAGCGCAGACAATTATTTATACGTGGCGCCATCTTGTTGGTTTGGTTGACTGCCTGGCTTAATACATGGCTGATTTTTGCACTTCTTGTCTTTGTTTTCTTTGGTGTTTTATATTGTGAGTGGCTTTGATTGTTGTTCTATCACTGCTCTGCCTGCGTTCGGAATCTGTTTCACATTATTTTTTTTTACTTTTGTCTATTCTGTGGTATTTTATTCATGTGGTTTTGTTGACTGACTGGATTACTACATGGGTGATTTTACATTTTTTGTCTGTTTTCTTTGGTGTTTTATATTTTGAGTGGCTTTGATTGTTTTTATTAGTGCTCTGCCTGCGTTCAGAATCTATTTAGCGTTTTTTTTTTTAACTTGTCTATTCTGTGGTGTTTGACTTCGTGGTTTTATGTTACTTTGCTCCTTTCATTATTTTAGTTGTTGTTTTGCGGTTTGATTTATTGCTTCCTTGCAGGCCGAATTACTTGATTGTATTCCACGATATTATTTTCTACCTGGGTCGGAATTTGTTTTGTTGATTGGTTCATTTGTCACTTGTTTGTTAAAGTGGTTGTTATGCCATATTGTGATTCTTTTTAGGAGCAGAGAGTAGCGGGCTTTTTTTTATTATTGTTTTCTTTTTTGTGTGTGCCCTTGAGCTGTTTCCTTTGTAGTAAAAAAAGTGCTCTAACGCCACACGACTTGTTATGAAATTTCCCTGAACGTTACTTATTCCCCGAAGGTTCACTTGCTACAGAATATCCATTTCACTTTATGCATTTCCTCTTAGCATTTCACAACTTTTTTTCTTACGAACTCTCTCACTTATCCTCACGTCTAAGAATCCTCTCCCTGACACAGATCCTCACGAGTCCTTCTCCTTCACGCTAATCCCTATGAATCCTACCCAGAAGTGTGTGTGTGTGTGTGCGTGTGTGTGTGTGTGTGTGTGTGTGTGTGTGTGTGTGTGTACCTCCTCATCGCCTCACCCACCCATCTTCACTCTCTCTCTCTCTCTCATCCATCTCTCTCTCTCTCTCTCTCTCTCTCTCTCTCTCTCTCTCTCTACCTATGACCGACACACTCCCCCTCTCCCTCCTCCCTCCCCTTCTCCTCCCTTCTCCCCCTCTCCCTCTCCCCTTCTCTCCCCCGCCAACCAGTCTTTTCCCCTCTCCCTTTCCCTTCTGATCGCTAATACAAGGCAACACACACACACACACACTCCCCGACGCCTTGTATCAACACACACACACACACACACACACACACACACACACACACAGACAGGCTACGTGACCCCCCAGCACCTCTCTCAGCGACCCGTGCCTTGTTGTCTTCAGTGCCAGTGCCCCCGAGGGATGCCACTGTCCTGAGTCAAAGGGGGGGGGGGGGTAGGGGGGCTGGGGGGGAGGGGGGGAAGGGGGAAGGGGGGGTGGTGGTGTAAAGAGGAGGGATTTGTATTATTTTTAGGTTAGTTTGTTTTGGTTTTTGTTCTTCTCTTCTTTTTCTTCCTCCTCCTCCTCCTCCTCTGCTTCTTGCTCTTCTTCCTTCTCTGCTTGTTCTCCTCCCTCTTCTCCTTGTCGCTCCTCTCCTACTTCTCCTTCTCACTCTTCCTCCTCCTCCTCCTCCTCCTCCCCTGTTTATTTTACCTCCTTTCTTTCTTGCTCCTCCTCTTCCTCCTCCTCTCCTTCTTCTTCCCTTCTTTCTCATTCTTCTGTTATTAATGGTATTCGTTCTTACCTTAATTTCCAGTTCACATTTACTCTTATTTCCTTTCTTTTTTTCTTTTTCTTCCTCCTCCTCCTCCTCCTCCAACACCGGCTTGCATATTTTTTCTTTGCGTCTGACTTTTCCGTGTCATATTTTTTCCCTCTCCCCGCTTTCCCCTTCACTGTGTTTTCCCTTCCACTTAATGATTCATAAATTTCCTCGAATTTGTTTTTTCCCTCGTTGCCGCTTCGTTTTCTTTCCACGTTCACTGCGCCGACACACCGTAAAGGAAGAAAAGAGGAAGAAGAAGAAGAAGAAGAAGAAGAAGAAGAAGATTACTATGAAGACGAAATAATAATAATAGTAATAGGAAGATAAATATGAAGAAGAAGTAGTATGAAGAAGTAGTATGAAGAAGAAGAAGAAGAAGAAGAAGAAGAAGAAGAAGAAGAAATAATAATAGTAATAGGAAGAGAAATATGAAGAAGAATTAGTAGTATGAAGAAGAAGAAGAAGAAGAAGAAGGAGAAGGAGAAAAAGAAGAAGAAGTTGAAGAAGGAGAAGGAGAAGAAGAAACATGAATTAAGAAACGAGGAAATTTGAAGAAGAAATATGAAAAAAAGAAATATGAATAATGATAATAAGGAATAGATGAAGAAAAAGAGGAAGAACAAGAATAAGATAACAAAAAGAAAGTAGAATAAAACTGAAGAAAAAAAGTGGAAAGTAGACGAAAATAAATACATAAGAAAAATATAGTAATTAAGATAAAGATGAAGAGATAGAAGAAAAGAACTGAGTAAAAAAAAAAAAAAAAACTAAAAAGCAAGAACAAAAAGCACATTAAAACATCATGCGACACTCACCCAGACGGACAAACAAACAAACAAACAGGCGGCCAAAAAAATGCGAAGATAAAACTGTCTGACTCACCGTGACTCACTGTGACTCCCCGCGACTCTCCCATGACTCACGCCACTTGGGACTGACAGACAGACAGACAGACAGAGACAGACAGACTTGAGAATACTCCTGAAAACCTGTCCCATGCATTCTCTCTCTCTCTCTCTCTCTCTCTCTCTCTCTCTCTCTCTCTCTCTCTCTCTCTCTCTCTCTCTCTCTCTCTCCTCTTCTCTTCTCTTCTCTTCTCTTCTCTTCTCTTCTCTTCTATCTCTCTCTCTCTCTCTCTCTCTCTCTCTCTCTCTCTCTCTCTCTCTCTCTCTCTCTCTCTCTCTCTCTCTCTCTCTCTCTTCCCCCCCCTGCTGAGTGGAATCGAGTCTCATGAGTGTGCCAAAAGTATAGAAAACCATTTCCACACAAACACACGAACACACACTTTTCGGGGCTGTGACTTAGTGAATTTCCCTCGCGTGCACGTTGAAGGTGTTCTGCGCTTCCAGGTGTGTTGTGCGGGTTTCATTCTACCTGGCGTGTGTTAATGATTTTCTTTCTCATTTCTAATTTTTGCGTTTTATCCTATGGCGCGGATAAGGATTCTTGGTGGGGCCTGGTTGTTTGAACTGTCTCTCGTTTGTTTAGGCTGTTTTTTTTTTATTTATTTTATTTCACTCCACGGTATTACTCGTATAAATGTGTCTTTCTTCCTCTGTCATCTCTTCCTGCATTCTCTCGTATTCCCTTTTCGTCTTAAACCCATCCGCTGCGATTGGCACGGATTTCGCCTTCACTGGCAGCCTGATAACATACACTCCCAGGTCTTTTTCTGCTTCTTTGGTGGCTAGTGGAGTGTTTCCCATGTGGTATTGGTGTGCTGGATATCCCCTCCCAAGGTGCAGGACTTTACATTTTTCTTAATTGAATTGTAGCAGCCACTTTTTGCTCCATTCTTGTAGTTTTGTGATGTCTTCTTGTACGAAATCCGCAGCATAAAACGTGAGACTTTTTTTTTCACATCTGTTTTCCTTGGATTTCTCTATATCACAGACTGTCGTATACATATTTTTTTTGTCTAGCTCTTAACCCGGTAGCAGCGACGGGCCAAATTTGTGGCCTTACCGTACCAGCGACGGGCCAAATTTGTGGCCTTATCGTACCAGCGACGGGCCAAATTTGTGGCTTTAATACCAGCGACAGGCCAATACTGTACCAGCGACGGGCCAAATTTGTGGCTTTACCGTGTACCAGCGACGGGCCAAATTTGTGGCTTTACCGTGTACCAGCGACGGGCCAAATTTGTGGCCTTACCGTGTACCAGCGACGGGCCAAATTTGTGGCTTTACCGTGTACCAGCGACGGGCCAAATTTGTGGGTTTACCGTGTACCAGCGACGGGCCAAATTTGTGGCTTTACCAAATTTGTGGCTTTACCGTGTACCAGCGACAGGCCAAATTTACCAGCGACGGGCCAAATTTGTGGCTTTACCGTGTACCAGCGACGGGCCAAATTTGTGGCTTTACCGTGTACCAGCGACGGGCCAAATTTGTGGCTCTACCTTGTACTATAGACGGGCCAAAATTTTCCCATGATATAAACCCCTAAAAATCGATGATGCATAAACTGATCACAAATGCGTTGATATATATTATGAAATGGTTTGTGTGAGTGATGATTTTTTCTCATTTTTCTTGCTTAGAGGGGCCTGTAAGAAACATGATCCCCACAGCTACAGGGTTAAGTCTGTCTCCTTTGCCACTAAAAGAAGAAGAGTTGAGGTTCGATGACTTACTTCCCTCCTCGTCAGTGAGTGGCCCGGTGTGGCTGCCAGCGCGCAAGCCACACGGGGCCACTTGTCGAGACGGGAAGAAAAGTAAAAATCGTGGGGTGTTGGATGAGAGAAGCAGACACTCTCTCTCTCTCTCTCTCTCTCTCTCTCTCTCTCTCTCTCTCTCTCTCTCTCTCTCTCTCTCTCTCTCTCTCTCTGTATTGCACGTTTCTTTATAATTTGACTTCTATACCGTTTTTTTTTATATTGCCCGTTATTTCTTCCATTTTCTTTCATATATTTTTCTCTCTCTCTCTCTCTCTCTCTCTCTCTCTCTCTCTCTCTCTCTCTCTCTCTCTCTCTCTCTCTCTCTCTCTCTCTCTCTCTCTCTCTCTCTCTGTCTGTTTTTTCTCTTGGTTTTTGTTTATTTTGAGGTTAAATTAATTCACAACCTTCATTCATAGAGGGTGTCATTCCCTTTTCCTTCTCCTCCTCCTCCTCCTCCTCCTCCTCCTCCTCCTTCTCCTCCTCCTCTTCACACTTCTCGCTCTCCAAACACCCGTTATACTCGTGAACAGCCTCTCTCCCTCCTCCTCCTCCTCCTCCTCTTATCCACTCATGGCCTCACTGGGAAACCTCAACAATCTTTTAATGCTTTTCTCAACGACCGTAAAATGCAAACGTTACGCTGCATTTTGGTAAGACGCAAAATACGATGAAATAAAAGGAAAAAATGGGCGCGAGAGAGAGAGAGAGAGAGAGAGAGAGAGAGAGAGAGAGAGAGAGAGAGAGAGAGAGAGAGAGTATACATATATAGAAAGGTATGCGCTAGACAGGTAATTTCGCACTGACTCCCAACCCGACACGAATTTTGCAGTCATAAAAGTCATTTGCACATGGAAGGTGAAGAGAGGTGTTAAGGCTGACCTCACACTAATGACACCCTTAATTTAGGCCTTGTCTTTCCCACCACCGAGAGTAAGAAAGTGAGAGCTTGTGAGGTGAAAGAAAAGGTGTGAGAGGGCAGAGAGGTAAAGTGTTGGTATTAATTCTGACCTTACACGTATGATAGACCAATTCATGTCTTCTCTTTCCTAGCTCCTATCTTTCCTATTTCCTAGTTAGAGAGAGCATGAGAGTGAGAGAGGTCAAAGGACAGGTAAGAGAGTTGTTGTCCAAGGAATGGTATCAAGTCTAACATACACCAATGATAACACTAATTCATGGCTCTCTTTTATATTTCCTAGTGTGTGTGAGAGAGAGAGAGAGAGAGAGAGAGAGAGAGAGAGTGAGAGTGAGAGTGAGAGTGAGTGTGTGTGTGTAAGTTTTTAGGAGCAGCGAGTAGCGGGCTTTTTTCATTAGTTTCCTTTTTTGGTGCCCTTAAGCTGTCTCCTTTGTTGTAAAAAAAAGTAAGGGTATTAAGTCAGACCTCAAACCGATGATACTGTAATTCATGTCCTCTATTTTCCATTTTGAGCAGTAAGGGAGAGTATGAGAGTGAGGGAGGAGGTGAGACGGAAACTTTGAGAGAGAGAGAGGTAGTGTGTGTCTAAGGAAGGGTATTTATAATCTGACCTCACACCACTGATACACTAATTCCTGTCTTCTCTTTTCTTCCAGGTACGGAGGGAAAAAAGGAAATGAGAGCAGGACAAGCAGGTGGGAGGAAAGGTGAGAGAGTGAGTGTTAATTGGCAAGGAAGGAAATGAGAGGCAGAGATGAGAGGTGCAGATGTAAATTAAACCATGCAAGAGGGAAAGTGAGTGAGAGGTTAAGTGATTGGGTAAGGAAAGGGGTTTAGAGACAGATGAGATATAGATGTAAGGGAAAGTACGGGATGGGGGAATAGAGAGAGTGAGAGCTTTAATGATTGGGTAAGGAAAAGAGAATGAGAGACAAAGATGGGACATAGATATAAGAGAAAGTACGGGAGGGGGGAATATATTTACATAGATTTACATAGAAAATCAGACCACACAGACCCCATGGTCCAGACTAGGTGGACTGTCCTTAAACCTAAGTGATTTTACATTAATCAGAAGGCTCCAAAACGTTGCTTTTCTACTCAAGTTAATATTAAGTTCAAGGAAGTGACGGTCGAGCTTGTTTTAAAAGGAGTCAATCGTGTTACACTGGACCACTGATGGTGGGAACTTATTCCATTCTCGCACTACAACGTTGGTGAAGAAAAATTTGGTGCAGTCTGAATTTACTTGTCTACATTTGAGTTTTGTGCCATTGTTCCTCGTTCGCAAAGTGTCATCGATCATAAACAATTTTGTTCTGTCTACATTCGTGAAACCATTAAGTATTTTAAAACATTCGATCAGTTTTCCTCGGAGGCGACGTTTCTCAAGAGAGAACATGTTAAGGGTGGAAAGCCTTTCTTCGTAGGATTTGTTGCGCAAGGAAGGGATCATTTTTGTTGCTCGACGCTGAACACCTTCTAGTTTAGCAATGTCCTTTGCATGGTGGGGAGACCAAAACTGTACCGCATGTTCCAAGTGGGGTCTGACTAAACTATTGTATAGCGGAAGTATTACATCTTTATTCTTGAATAAAAAGTTTCTTTTAATAAAGCCCAACATTCTGTTCGCTTTATTTGCTGCATCGATGCATTGATGTGAGAATTTGAGGTTTGACGCGATTTTAATCCCCAGGTCCTTAACGCATTGAACGCTTGTGAGTTTAACGCCGCGTATTTCGTAATCGAACTTCTTATTTTTTGTTCCAACTTGAAGGACCTGGCACTTGTCTACGTTAAAGGGCATCTCCCATTTATCTGACCAAGCTGAAATTTTGTGCAAATCCTCTTGGAGGCTTTGCCTGTCTTCGTCAGTGAGAACCGAGTTACCAATCTTTGTGTCGTGTGCAAATTTACTAATGCGATTATTGAGTCCAACATCCACGTCGTTGATGTAAATAATGAAGAGCACTGGGCCAAGAACCGAGCCCTGAGGGACGCCACTAGTGACCGGCGCCCACTCTGAGTTAAATCCGTCAATCACAGCTCTTTGTTGTCTGTTGCTCAACCAATTCGCGATCCATTGGTTTACTTGACCGTCAATGCCTATTTGCTTTAATTTATAAAGTAATTTATGATGTGGGACTTCATCAAACGCTTTCTGGAAATCAAGATAGACTACGTCCACTGATTTGGTTACGTCATAAATTGAGAAGAGATCGTTATAAAAGGTCAGTAGGTTTGACAGGCAGGATCTTTTGTTACGGAAGCCATGTTGTGAATCCCCAATTAATGAGTGGCTTTCGAGGTAACTCACAATTTTGTCTCTAATTATGCTCTCGAGTAGCTTACCTACAATTGAAGTTAGACTAGTGGGTCGGTAGTTACCTGGTATTTTTTTGTCTCCTTTCTTAAAAATCGGTGTCACGTTTGCCTTTTTCCAATCTGAAGGGACGATGCCTTGTCGCAAGGACATATTGAATACGGTTGTGAGGGAGGAGAGTATTTCGCTCTTTGTTTCTTGAAGCAGTATAGGACATACTTTGTCGGGTCCGGGACTTTTATTTGTTTTAAGTGAATGGAGAGCTTTAAGGACTTCATCGGTTGTTATTTCAAAATTAGGCAGTGCATGCTCGAGATTTACAACAGTACTGGTGTTGTTGGTAGCGAGAGGAAGACTGTTAGTATTAAACACCGAGGAAAAGTAATTGTTTAAGAGGTTTGCAATGTGTTGGCTGTCAGTCACTAGTGCACCGTCGCTGTTTGTTAAAGGTCCAATACCACTTTTGATCGCCTTTCTGTTGTTTATGTAACTGAAGAAAGATTTCGGATTATTTTTACAGTTGGCTGCAATATTTTCTTCATATCTAGAGAGAGTGAAAGGTTAAATGATTGGGCAAGGAAAGGGAGAATGAGATACAAAGATGAGATATAGGTGTAAGGGAAAGTACGGTAAGGGGGAATAGAGAAAGTGAGAGGTGAGAGGAAGGACTTTAAAAGGTGAGGGTGGTTAAGGAAGGAAATGAAAGGGTATGAGAGATGCGTTTTTTTGCGTATACGGTCAAGTTAAGCAATAAAACAAAAACAATTACCAAAATTATAGCCTGATATCTCCTACTCCTACACAGAAAATGGGAGATGAAAATTATAATGGGATGCTGAAGTTATAAGTTTTCCAAGGAAATTACGGTAAGAGTCATTAAGAGGTAATTTAAGGTATTTTGGAAGGGAAGGGAGACGAAACGAAGGGAGTTGAGAGGAGGGGAGGAAGAGAGGGGAGATTAAAATTAGGCGAACTTAAGGGAGATGCAAAAAGGATATATGGTTAAGAGGGAGAGTGTGTAAGGACGAATGAGTAAGTTCAAGGAAATTTGATTAACCCGGTAGCTGCGGTGATCATGTTTCTTAATTAAAGGTCCCTCTAAGCGAATTAATGAGAAAAAAAATCATCACTCACACACACCATTTCATAATATATATCAACGTATTTGTGATCAGTTTATGTATCATCTATTTTGGGGGGTCTTTATCATGACAAGAATTTGGCCCGTCGCTGCTTCACGGTAAAGCCACAAATTTGGCCCGTCGCTGCTACCGGGTTAAGGATGGGAAGGTTAGGGTTTGTTTGGATAGGAGAGCGAGGAAATGAAGAAGGGCCATTATCACTGTAGCGGGAAAGGATATGTATGGTCAAGGAGAAGAAGGAGGAGGAGGTGTAACGATGAATGAGTAAGTTCAAGGAGAGTTAAGATTGGGAGGGTCAGGGTTTGTTTGGGTAGGAGGGCGAGGTAATGAAGAAGGGCCATGATCGGTGTAGCGGGGAATTGTAGTACGAGGAAGATCTTTAGTGGGAAGTGTTGCATTGTGTTTAAAAGTAGTAACACACACACACACACACACACACACACACACTCTCCCCAAAAAACACTCCCCTCCCCTTCCCTCCACAAACACACACTCCCTCCCTTCTCCCTTCCCCCCTCACAAACACTCCTCCTCCTCCTCCCCCCCCTTCCCCTCCCCCTCCTCCCCCCTCACAACTCCCCCTTCCCCCCCTCCCCAACACTACCCCCCCCTTCCCCTCCCCCCCCCTTCCCAAACACACTCCCTCCCTTCTCCCTTCCCACCCACACAAACACGCCCACTCCTCCCCCCTCACAAACACTCCTCCTCCTCCTCCCCCCACAAACATCCCCCCCGTCTCCCCCCTCCCCAACACAACACCCCCTCCTCCCCCCCCCACAAACAAACACACACTCTAGGGAACCTCTCTCGTGACTGTCCGCGGTAAACAATGACACAGGCAAAGCTTTCAAGGGCTTTGTGTCAAGTTTTTTTTAATCTCGTGTCCGCACTCCGCTTAAATAAAGGCGAGGTAGCAAGCGAGGTCTGTTTTTTTCTGTTTCTCCCCCGACACAAAGCGCAGATTCAGGCCACCAAAATATGAAGGAGGAACAACAGATACATACTTATAC
>NC_066563.1:11069129-11081629 GCF_024679095.1 Eriocheir sinensis
AAGCGAGTAGCGGGCTTTTCTTTTTTTTGTTTCCTTGATTTGTGCCCTTGAGCTGTCTCCTTTGCTGTAAAAAAAAATGTTAAAGCCTCGAAATCCAAAAAAACAACTTCCCTCGGCTGTATTCCAATGCTATTTCCATATTAAGAAGCGCTAGTCATCATGATCTCAAAGGGATAGGAACCGTTAACTATTTAGAACACACACAACAACTTTCAAAGAGACCAGCATTTTAAAACTTTTTGACCGAAATAAAATACATATTGGAATTCATATGTTTAAAATTCTAAGAAATAACTTCAACCCAGGATTATTAACCCATATTTTTAGAGGAATTCAAACTGATAGGTCTGTTTGTATTGCACTGTACACATTATATAATCACCTTCCTTCAGCTGTATTCCATGTGTTCTCCCTTATCACTAATCTAGAAAAAGAGAGATAAAAGACAGATAAACCATCATACCATTTTATTATTAGGGGAATCCAAGGTGATTAGTCTGTTTCTTTTGTACTGTATACATAAAATAACCAACTCCCTTCAGCTTTATTCCAATCTCTCTCCCTTACCAAGAGTTGTCATCAATCACCAACTGCATGGGAGAAAGAGAGACCAAAGACATCGAAACCCTTATCCTACGTTTATAAAGGAATCCAAGCCGATCAGCCTGTTGCAATTGAACTGTATGCACATTGACAAAAACAACTTCCTTCAGCTCTCATTATTCATCGACTCAGAGAAAAAGGAATCCGAGACATTGAAACCTTTATACCATATTATTAGAGGAATCCAAGCCGATCGGTATGTTTCAATTGAACTTTACGCACACAGACAAAACAACTTCCTTCAGCTCTCATTATTCATCTACTCAGAGAAAGAGAAATCCGAGACATCGAAACCCTTATACCACATCATTAGAGGAATCCAAGCCGATCAACCTGTTTCAATCGCACTGTCCCAGCATCGTACACGGGCCCAGGGCTGCGGCGGGCGGCTTGTCGGTCTGATAAGGCGAGGGTTTGCGTGCCTCGCCCACCAGGCCTCCCATTGTTGGGCGGTGAGGCGCGTGTAAGCTGAATATGAGTGATTCCTCGATGGCCTGTGTCGCCTCCCATGACCTCCACGACGCCTCAGAGCTAGGGGGTGGGGGAGAGGGTTAAGAGGAAGGGGTCAAGAGGCTATGTCGGTATGGCTAGGTTGCGGAGATGGTGGTGGTGGGGTGGTTGCGTTTCTTGTTGTAAAAGACACAGACACAGAGAGACAGACAGAGACGGAGAGTATTCGAGTTGGCTGAGTATATATCACAGCATTATGCAAGTTGGGTCATATCTCACTGGCATTAATAACATTACGGGGACGAATAACTTAGAGGAAAAGAGAGAGAGTAGGAGATAAATTAGTAAAAGTAAACTGAATTAAGAACCGAGGGCGAGAGATAATAAACGAGAAAATGTGAGGAGAACAAATGGAAAACAGAGGAGGGAAGGAGGGAGGGAGTTGAGGGGGAGAGAGAAAGCGTGAGAGAAAGAGAGAGATGAGGATAATATACTCAAAGGGTAGGACACGTAGCAGTGGGTTTAAGTTAGATACCAATAGAGTCGTGAATGAGTGGAACAGACTTGGCAGTTATGTTATGAGTGCCAATGCGAGAGATACATTCAAGGAGAGGTTAGATAAATTCATGGACAGTGAAGGAGGGTGGGGTTAGGTTTACAGGAACTGCCTCGTACTACCAACCTGGCTCTTGCTGACCTCTTATGTTGTGTTTTTGAGTTTCTTGACATTTTGATGCCTCAGAGCTGGGAGGGGGGGGAGGGTAGAGGGGGGAGAGTTCGAGAGGCTGTGTTGGTATTGTTAGGTTAAGGAGGCGGTGGCGATGACTGTTGCGTTTTTTTTGTTGTATTTTTCTTGTTTTCTTTATTTATTTGTCCCAGGTTACACTTTGTATGCACTGTGGTCATTTGTGATCGAACTATATGCTTTATTGGAATTGTATATAGTGATAGGTAGTGCTCATTTATTGGGAAAACCAGAGGAAGGTAAACTGTGCTAACCCTAATGTCACACTGGCTCTGAGTCTCGGGGTAATGGATACTTCCCACCACAGCCTGAGTGCTAGGGAGACGAGCACTGAGGCCACGCGCAGCTATATCGTATACCCCCAACTTCACCTTGTAGTAGTAATAGTAGTGGTGGAGGTGGTGGTTGTGGAGGCAGTGGTGGACTATTGTTTCGTGTGTTCCTCGTTTGCTTCGCTTTGTTCCAGGGTTACGAGGAGAGAGCAGCGGCAGGATATGAGGCGAGGCACGGTGGTCACGCAGAGGGCATAAGCGAGTGTCATGAACAGGAATGCCGGGCGAAAACGTGAAGGCTGGAACGAGGCGGAGTATATTATTAAACAGGGAAAAGGAGGAAAACTTGAGCCCATTGTACCAGAGGAGAGGAAGGAAAAGAAGGAAAAGTGAAAATGAGGTGGAGGTAAATGCCCTTCGAGAGAGAGAGAGAGGGAGAGAGAGGGAGAGGGGGAGGGAGAGGGAGACCAAATATGCGAGAGAGAGAGAAAGTAAAACAGTTAAATAGACAAGATAAATGAGACAAAAATCTGAAGAGGAGAGTTAAAGGATCTAAAAATAGAACAAAGTGCAAGCAAAACAAATTAAGCAACCGTTAGAGGAGTGGGAGGAGGAGGAGGAGGAGGAGGAGGAGGAAGAGGAAGAGGAAGAGGAGAGAGGGAAACCATAACAAAAACAAGAACGAGAATTAGGAAAAGAAGTTGAAGAAGAAGTAGGAAGTAAAGGAGAAGGAGGGGAAGGAGGAGGAGGAGGAGGAGGAAGAGAGGGAGGAGGAGGAGAAAGAGGAAGAGGTGTGGAAAGAGGAAATAAAGAGGGAGAGAAAGAACGACAGCCAGAGAAAGAGAACGAGAGAGGGAGAACAAGAGAGAGAGAACGAGAGAGGGAAAACAAGAGAGGAAGAACGAGAGAGGAAGAACGAGAGAGGGAGAACGAGGGAGGGAGAACAAGAGAGAGAGAACGAGGGAGGGAGAACGAGAGAGGGAGAACAAGAGAGAGAGAACGAGGGAGGGAGAACGAGAGAGGGAGAACAAGAGAGAGAGAACGAGGGAGGGAGAACGAGAGAGGGAGAACAAGAGAGAGAGAACGAGGGAGGGAGAACGAGAGAGGGAGAACGAGGGAGGGAGAACAAGAGAGAGAGAACGAGGGAGGGAGAACGAGAGAGGGAGAACAAGAGAGAGAGAACGAGGGAGGGAGAACGAGAGAGGGAGAACGAGAGAGGGAGAACGAGAGAGGGAGAACGAGAGAGGGAGAACAAGAGAGAGAGAACGAGGGAGGGAGGAGAGAGAGGAGGAGAACGAGGGAGGAGAACGAGAGAGGGAGAACGAGAGAGGGAGAACAAGAGAGAGAGAACGAGGGAGGGAGAACGAGTGAGGGAGAACGAGAGAGGGAGAACGAGAGAGGGAGAACGAGAGAGGGAGAACGAGAGAGGGAGAACGAAAGAGGGAGAACGAGAGAGGGAGAACGAGAGAGGGAGAACGAGAGAGGGAGAACAAGAGAGAGAGAACGAGGGAGGGAGAACGAAAGAGGGAGAACGAGAGAGGGAGAACGAGAGAGGGAGAACAAGAGAGAGAGAACGAGGGAGGGAGAACGAAAGAGGGAGAACGAGAGAGGGAGAACGAGAGAGGGAGAACGAGAGAATGAAAACGAGTAAGCTAGAACAAGAAAGCGAGAACGAGAGAGAGAGAGAGAGAGAGAGAGAGAGAGAGGGAGAGAGAGAGAGAGAGAGAGAGAGAGAGAGAGAGAGAGAGAGAGAGAGAGAGAGAGAGAGAGAGAGAGAGAGAGAGAGAGAGAGAGAGAGAGAGAGAGAGAGAGAGAGAGAGAGAGAGAGAGAGAGAGAGAGAGAGAGAGAGAGAGAGAGAGAGAGAGAGAGAGAGAGAGAGAGAGAGAGAGAGAGAGAGAGAGAGAGAGAGAGAGAGAGAGAGAGAGAGAGAGAGAGAGAGAGAGATATACAGAGAGCAGCACGACCCTTCCCCAACATATTACACGAGATAACGAGAGACAAGCCATCACTCAGCCTCCCACGACCACCGCCACCGTCCCGCCGCTGCTGACCGCCAATTTGCAATGCTAACGAGACCTTCCTCAAATCCGGGCTGTTTGGGCACGGGGCAGCGGCAGGGGGTGGGGCAGGGGGTGGCAGGGGTAGGATGGAAAGGGCAGCAAGGAGGTGGGGAGGGAGGGATGGAGTTGGATGACGCTGCGTATGAATGAGTATGGGTTGGTTATGGTGTGGAATCGCCTCTCTTGTTGAAACAATAGGATCAGGTTGTTTGTGGGAACGGGGGAGGTGAAGGAGGGGCTGGGGGTGGGTAGGCGGTGGCTGAGTGGTAGCGCGCTGGGCCCACATTCACTGCGTGATGGACGACGCGGGTTCGAATCCCCACGCTACCACCTGGGATTTTTCAGTCACCGCCGAGTGGCTTAAAACTACCCACATGCTGTCCTGAAGACCACCCATCAACCCGGACTCTAGAGGAAACCGTCCAAGTGAATCAAGAACGAGTTCCGGGGGCCAGCATGAGCCAAGAGAAGATGGCGCCACTATAAACACCTGCCTGCGCCATGACGGGCTGGGGCCGACTACAGTAGGAGTAAGTGGAATAAGGAGTGCGTTTAGGGTGTAGAGGGGGCAAGTAGAGGGGTTGGGGGAGGGGGGGGAAAGGGTAGGTCAGAATTGGTCAGGTCATTTATAAGCGACAGGCAGGTTGATGTATGTGGAGACGCCCTTTTGTTCCACTCCACTGACCACCACCACCACCACCACCAACAACAACAACACGTGAACAGGGTGGTCTTGGTGGGTGTCAAAACAAGAAGAAGAAGAAGAAGAAGAAGAAGAAGAAGAAGAAGAAGAAAATGGAAAAGAAGAAGAAAACAAAAAAACAAGAACGCCAAAAACAACAACGAAGAAGAAAAAAAAAGAAGAAAGAACAAGACCAAGAAGATGACGAAGAAAAAAGAAAAAAAAGAACAAGGACGAGAACAACAACAACAACAACAACAACAACAACAACAACAGCGAGATACAGATATCGGTCGTTCTGTACATATCATCTGTTGGGAACGAAGCCTAATGATAATATTGATGATGATAATAATACTAATAGCAAAAGTGATAATACTAAACACTAACGCTAATGAAGAACACACACACACACACACACACACACACACACACACGAACGCGTCAACACATGAACATCCTACGTGCCTTCCAACCTTTCTCTCTCTCTCTCTCTCTCTCTCTCTCTCTCTCTCTCTCTCTCTCTCTCTCTCTCTCTCGTCGGGTGCGCACATTATCCTCCCAGACAGCCACGCCCACTCCCCCGCCCTCACACCCCGGCGAGGCGATGCGGGTGCCCACTCACGCTATAAGTGCCAGGAGTGTCACAAAGGGGCGTGGCATCCTCTACGAGTCTACAGCCACCCACATACCCGGCGCGACTACCCTCTCGATTTTTTTTTGTCTATACCTATTTACATACATAGATACATACATACATACATGCATACATACACATTTTTATCCACTTATTCTTTCATACATTCACTAACCCTTCAATCCATCGCTGCTATTTCTACTACTACTACTACTACTACTACTACTACTACTACTACTACTACTATTACTGCTACTACAATGCGTTCTTTTCCTTCCTCTTCATATACTTAGCTTTTTTTTTCCTTCTCGTGTTTTCTTTTCCTGTTTATTTTCTTTTCTCGTATGAATCGCTTTTCTGCCTCCACTTGTGTCTGTATGTCTGTCTGTATGTCTGTAGTTCTGTTTCTCTCTGTCTGTCTCTCTGTATGTCCGTCTGACTGTTTGTAGTTATGTCTCTCTCTCTCTCTCTCTCTCTCTCTCTCTCTCTCTCTCTCTCTCTCTCTCTCCTTTTCTCTTGTTTTCTTCTTTTTTGCTCCTTTTCCTTCATCGTCGTTCTCGTCTTTGTACTCCTCCTCCTCCTCCTCCTCATTCTCCTCGTTCATCATCTTCTCCTCCTTAACATCATCATCATCAACCTCATCTTCAATCACCTTTCACCTTTCCACCCTCTCTAACCTTCCTTCCCAACTCCCCCTCCTCCTCACCATCCGCCTCCCCGCCTCTGCCTCCTCCGTCCCCGCTTCCTCATCATCCTTCGTTCTCTTCTCACGTCACCAGACACGGATCACATTTCCTCTTGGCCTTTTGTCGTCATTACCTCGTCCTCTTGGTTTACTCCTTAGCCTCATTCCACTTAGCATTCCGCGTCTCTCCCCTCATCTGCATCCCAGTGTCGTCCCGCCTGACCCGAAGTTGATTTAATTAAGCCAAGAATATTTGCGTCCGAGGCTGTTTGTTGCTTCTTCCTGGGTTATGATATGCGTTTGCGGTGTTGGATTCTTTGGAGGAGGTGTTTAGGGTTATTGAGAGACAGGCAGATAGAGAGAAAGACAGATAGAGACAGACAGAAAGGGAGACAGACAGAGAGAGAGAAAGACAGACAGAGACAGGAAGATTTGTTTGCTGGAAGGCGTTACGAGCTGACCACTATATTGTTTTTGCTGTTCCTCTTGCTGTGGTCTGTTTAAGGTATATGCGTTCTCTTAATATATTTTTTCTTGGCTCTCTTGTTTCTCTTTCGTGGCTTAAGTAATTATTGACTTGCTTTTGTTGTGTTAATTGAGTGCGTTGGGTGATTAGGAAATATTTGTTCACCTAGTTGTTGTTGTTGTTGTTGTTGTTGTTGTTGGTGGTGGTGGTGGTGTTGATGTTGATGTTTTGTTGTTTGTGTTTGTGGTTGTGTTTGTGGTTGTTGTTGGTGGTTGTTGTTGGTGTTGGTGGTGGTGTTGATGTTGTTTTGTTGTTGTTTGTGTTTGTGGTTGTGTTTGCGGTTGTGTTTGTGGTTGTTGTTGGTGGTGGTGGTGTTGATGCTTGTTGTTGTTGTTGTTGTTGTTGTCGTTGTTTTCTTGTTTCTGATTAGCTTGTTTGATAATTAATTCTCACTTATTCATGTCTGTTTGGCTCTTCGTTGATATTTCGCGGCACAACAATTTATATTATTTTTCTTAAGTGCGTCTGGCGATGTTGCTCTTCATCACCATCACCATCACACTGTCGCTGCTGTTGTTGTTGTCGTTGGAGGTGTCGAATCGTGCACGCATTGTTGAGAATCGTGTCGAGTTTTTGCCGGGCACTCGAGTTGCTTTGTGGGTGTGTGTTCCCGTCGCTGTAACTTCCTGCATATCGAGGAAACATCACAGAACAGGATCATGCAGCTCGCGTGTGTGTATTTGTGTGTGTGTGTGTAAGGGGCGGGGGTGGGTGATGGTTAATGTGTTGGTTTGATTCCGTCCCTCCGAGAATCACAAGAGTTGGAGTGAGGGTAAGATTTTTCTCCGTTCTGGTTATGTTAGGTTAAGATATGTCAGGTAAGGTCAGGCAAGGTAAGGTTAGGTTAGGTTAGGTTAGGTTAGGCATATGCTCTTGTGATCTTATAAGTAAGGGTATAGCTTTTCCCCTCGCTGGTTAGGCTAGGTTAGGATATTAAGGTAAAATGAGATGAAGTAAGGATAGATTAGGTTATATTTAGAAGACTAAGTTAGGTTAGATAAGGCAAAATTGTAGGAATCTTACGTACATCAGTCTTAGCAAATATATGTAGTAGTGGATTGTGTTACGTAATAGTTGAAAATCGTCGAACATAAAGTAATGTTAAGTTAGGTTAGGTTACATAAGGCAAAATTGCTGGAATTTTATGTGAAGCAGTCTTAGCAAATATATGTAGTAGTGGATTTTGTTACGTAAATATAGTTGAAAATCGTCGAAGGTAAAGTAAAGTAATGTTAGGTTAGATTAGGTTAGATAAGGCAAAATTGTTGGAATCTTATGTACATCAATCTTAGCAAATATATGTAGTAGTGGATTTTGTTACGTAAATATAGTTGAAAATCGTCGAAGGTAAAGTAAAGTAATGTTAGGTTAGATTAGGTTAGATAAGGCAAAATTATTGGAATCTTATGTACATCAGTCTTAGCAAATATGTATAGTAGTGGATTTTGTTACGTAAATATAGTTGAAAATCGTCGAAGATAAAGTTAGGTAATGTTAGGTTAGATTAGGCTAGATAAGGCAAAATTGTTGGAATCTTATGTACATCAGTCTTGGCAAATATATGTAGTAGTGGATTTTGTTACATTAGAATATCTGAAAATCACATAACTCCCACCTCCTCCTGACATTTCCTCTCCCTCACTCTACTTTCCTGCCATTATCCTCTTCTGTGTCTTCCCGGTGAGCGTGATGAGAGGCGGAGGAGGGCGGGAGGGGCACGCCTTGGGTTATATACGAGCGGGAGGGAGCGAGCGGAGGTGAGGACAGTGAGATGGATGAGTGTTTTGGGGCGGCACCCGCAGTGAGTGTCCTAAGCCGCGGTGCGTGTCGGCCGCGAGAGGGCAGGACGAGGGTGTGTCGGCGGGCGGGTGTTGGTAATAGTGATGCTGATGACGCCGGTAAAGATGAGTAATTAACCTGCCAGCCGCGTTAGTGCAGCTTCCACATTTTCAACACATCCCAGTGCCTCATAAAAATGTATAAATGCGAAGGTTGACACGCCCTTCGCTAACGTTTCCCGGATAAGTATGAGGCTTAATATTTTCCGTGGCGTGGGGCGGGAGGATGGATATTCGATACAACAGTTCATGCCATCAGTCTTGCGTGCATCCGTGTCTTGTGTGATGTGTGTGCGTGTGTGTGTGGAAAAGAAAGACAGGCAAAAGAATATCACACAGAGAGGTTCAAGTGACGCGTGGTATGCATTGGTGAACTCTGAGATGGAAGCAAGGAAGGAGAAGTGAATTTAGAGGTTGAGTGAAGAGAAAAGGAGCCGGGGTAATAGTGGTGAAGGAGAGAGAGGAAGAGGGATGGAGGGAAGAGGGAAGGAAAGTGTAGGAAGAAGTGGCTAATGAGGAGTGAATGGAAGAGTTGTAAGGAAGGAAAGGAAGGGGAGAAAGTGGAGGAAGAGGGAAGAGAAAAGAAACCATTGCATAGGTGAAAAGAGGGAGGTAAAAGAGAGAGATGGGAGAAGATAGATGTGAGAAAAGGTGATGAGGAAGGAAAGAACTGAGGTAGAAGAAGAGAGAAAGGAGGGAAGGTAGCGAGGAAGAGAGAGGAGAGGAAAAGTAGTGAGGGAGGAAAGAGGAAAGAAGTGGAGGTGGAAAAAGAGAGATGTAGGGAAAGGTAGCGAAGAAGGAAAGAAGGAAGGAAGTGAGGTAGAGGAAGAGAGAAAGGAGGGAAGGCAGAGAGGGATGAAAGAAGGAAGTGGAGGTAGAGAAAAAGAGATGAGAGGGATAGAGGAAAGAAGTGGAAGCTGGGAAAAGAGAGAAATAGGGGAGGGTAGCGAAGAAGGAAAGAAGGAAGGAACTGGAGGTAGAGGAAGAGAGAAAGGAAGGAAGGCAGAGAGGGATGAAAGAAGGAAGGAAGTGGAGGTGGAAAAAGAGAAGTAGGGGAAGGTAGCGAAGAAGTAAAGAAGGAAGGAAGTGGATGAAGGAAGAGAAGAGATAAGGAAAGGTAAGAGAGTAAGAAGGGAGGTGAAGGAAGATACATGAGGCAAGGAAGCGAGGGAGGAAAGAAGGGAGGTGAAGGAACAGAGAGACGAGGAAAAGGGAAGAAGGAAAAAAATACCGGAACTGGAGATGGAGACAAACAACACGTAACACATTCTCTATATACACCTCGTAACACATACTCTGCAACACCCCGTCACGACACGCAGCCTGGACACATACCCAGGATACCTAACAACACTGTGGAATATGCGGATGTGTCTTCCTCTCCCTCCTCCTCCTCCTCCTCCTCCTGCTCCTCTTCCCGGCCGTAGGATTCCTGGGGCCGCGCAGTGAGGCAGGGAAGTCGGTTAAAATTCATCTGCATCCTTCAAACACAAGCTTGGGATACCGGGGTATGTTTCATGTATGCCACGTGTATGTTTCTTGTTCTCTCTTAATTTGTTGCGTTTTTTTTTAGGCCACGAAGAACGGGAAAGGAATAGGGTTCGTTTAATGATATGTATTACTTTTGGGTATGTTCGTCTTCTTCTCTTTTGTTTGTGTTCTTTTTTTTTCTATGTGGCATGAAGGATGACATGTATTTTTTGTTTGTGTTCATGTTTTCACCTCCTGTTCCTCTCCGTTCCTTTTGTTCGTAATATGAAGGAGAGCAGAGATATTTTGTTTTTGTCTCTGTGTATCTATAATTTCCCTTTCCTCCTCCTCCTCTTCCTCTTTCTCCTCCTTTTCCTCCTCCTCCTTCATCTCGCCTTCCTCCTCCTCCTCCCTCTTCTTTTTCTCCTCCTGCTCCACGGCTCCGTTTCCTTTCTTTTGGGCATGGTAGAGAACACAACACAACACATCTATATAATTTCCCTTTCCTCCTCCTCCTCCTCCTCTTCTCGTTTTCCTCCTCCTCCTTTACCTCGCCTTCCTCTTCCTCCTCCTCCCTCTTCTTCTCCTCCTGCTCCACGGCTCCGTTTCCTTTCTTTTGGGCATGGAGGAGAACGGGTTCACAAAAGGTAGGTCTTGCCTCACCAATCTCTTGTCCTTCTACAATAAAGTATTTGAGGCGGTTGACAGATGAAAATTATGATGTAATCTATCTTGATTTTAGTAAAGCGTTTGACAAAGTTCCTCACCAACGACTGTTGCTTAAATTACAGGCTCACGGAGTAGAGGGTAAAGTTTTGAACTGGGTCAAGGCGTGGCTTAGCAATAGGAAGCAAAGAGTGCAAATCAATGGTAAAAGATCTGACTGGGGATGTGTTACGAGTGGGGTCCCACAAGGTTCGGTATTAGGTCCACTTTTGTTTATTATTTATATCAATGACTTAGATACAGGAATTAGTAGTGATGTTAGTAAATTTGCAGATGATACCAAGATCGGTAGAGTAATTGAGTCGGATCAGGACGCTAGTATTCTCCAAGGTGAACTCAACAGATTGTATGACTGGGCGGATAAATGGCAGATGGAGTTCAATGTAGGGAAGTGCAGTATTCTGAGTGTAGGTAAGAACAACCCCTCACATAACTATTGCTTAAATGACACTCTCATAAGCAGGTCTGGGTGCGAGAGGGATTTAGGGTCTTAGTGAGCTCTGATCTCCGTCCAAGGGCACAATGCATTCAAGCTAGAAATCGAGCTAATAGGGTACTGGGATTTATTTCAAGGAGCGTAAGCAACAGAAGCCCCAAGTCTTCCTCAAACTATATTTAGCATTAGTTAGACCTCATCTTGACTATGCGGTTCAGTTCTGGTCACCTTACTATAGAATGGATATCAAAATGTTAGAATCGGTGCAGAGGAGGATGACTAAGATGATTCAGGGGTTGAGAAACTTGCCATACGAGGAAAGACTCAAACAGTTAAACTTGCATTCTCTAGAAAGGCGAAGGGTGCGTGGAGACATGATCGAGGTTTATAAATGGATGAAGGGCTTTAATAAGGGAGACATTCATAAGGTTTTGTTGGTAAGAGAACCGGGTAGGACACGAAGTAATGGGTTTAAACTGGATAAATTCAGATTCAACAGGGACATAGGCAAAAATTGGTTTACTAACAGGGTGGTGGATGAGTGGAATAGGCTTAGCAGTCATGTGGTGAGTGCCAATACAATTGTCACATTCAAAAATAGACTAGATAAATTCATGGACAGCGATGTTAGGTGGGGTTAGATACACGGGAGCTTAGGGTCAAAGGAGCTGCCTCGTACAGGCCTACCGGCCTCTTGTAGACTCCTGCGTTCTTATGTTCTTAAAACACAAGACAAAAAGCATATTCCCTCAATGTTCCTCGCTGCACCACCTCCCGCGCCCCCTGACTGCTCTGATCTTTATGGCGGCTGGTTGGGATTCCTGAGGCAGCGCTCCTTCGGTCGGCCTTGAGACCCAGAAGGACTGTAGGCGCCTGTGTGACCTTTGGCATGATCTTCAGACACGCCAAAGAATACATGTTGTGGCCCGGCGCGCGAGGGAAGCGAGGGAGCGGCGCGGACTTGATCTGTTTGTCATTCTTGTTTATCGATGTGAAATTTCGATCGTAAGTGCTAGCAAGCCTCCGTGTGCCGCCTGCCTTTGTGCTTACGCCGGTCGAGGAAAATAGATAGATAAAGGTGGATCGTTGAAGCGCCTGGAACCTGATTTGCCGGTGGTTTTGAAGCTGTATACCTGTGAGTTTTGGAGGGTGTGTGTTGGGAAGCTTCTGTCCGCTTCGAGTTGCGTTTATGGTTAGTGATGTTGAAGGAGGAAAAATTGTGAGTGAGCAGAGAATCGCCTGGGAGTTTGCTTTTTCATTACGTTGATTTTGTGGGTGTGGAATATTGAACCTGTGTGTACGATAGCTTATGCTCGCCTGTGTTGCATTTATATAGTTTGTGTTGGTGAAGAGGAAACAGTTTTGAGAG